>NC_084801.1:77797847-78100077 GCF_963169125.1 Humulus lupulus
ATGATACCGACCAGTTGAACACTGTCAGGTATATATTTACACTTTTAGTTTTTAGAAGACCTGTTTTGTTTAAATTATTATGACAGTTGAACACTGCCATGCAAAAATAATCAACACATATGCAAAATAGTAGCAAGATGCAACCACGCTGCGCGTGGTCCCTTTTATTACTCGTAATAAAAAATGACAAAACGTGTCTAACGACGAGTTCCACACAAAATAACATTGTTCAAAATAGTGTGACTGGGTAGCAAATAACCAGTTCACAAACAAAAACTTAAATAACAAGTTAAGCACTTGATACAAAGTTACTACTCTGCAAGCAGTATTTATTGATAATATTTTCTCAAGTGCTCTCCATTCCAGTAGTTTCTGATCAGCTCCCCATTCAACCGAGCAAGCTTGTAAGTGCCGAGCGGTAAGACTTGTTCAATTTGATACGGTCCTTCCTAGTTCGGTCCTAGCACACCAGCTGCTGGGTCTCTAACAAACACCTTCCTTAGGACCAAATCTCCGACCTGGAACTTTCGATCTCGCACTCTGGAATTGAAGTAGCGTGCCACTTTTTGCTGATGAACTACTACTCTGAGGCTTGCCTCCTCTCTTCTCTCTTCGAGGAAGTTCAATGATTCTGCCAACAACTGATGGTTCTCCTCTTGGTTGTAAACGGTCCTTCTATGAGAGGGTGGATCTATCTCCACAGGTAACATGGTTTCATACCCATATGCTAAAGAGAATGGGGTATGGCCAGTTGCCGTCCGAGCGGTAGTCCTATATGACCAAAGGACCTCTGGTAACTCATCTGCCCAAGCACCCTTAGCTTGCTCCAGGCGTTTCTTTAAAGTGTCCTTCAATGTTTTGTTCACCGCTTCGACTTGCCCATTGGCTTGAGGATGGGCAACCGAGGAGAAAATTTTGGTGATGCCATGCCGAGTGCAAAAATCGGTAAATATGTCGCTGTCAAACTGGGTGCCATTGTCAGACACTATCTTCTTAGGCAGACCATAGCGACATATTATGTTTTTAACAAAAAAATCCAACACTTTCTTCGATGTGATCGTGGCTAATGGCTCGGCCTCAGTCCATTTAGTAAAATAATCTACCGCGACCACTGCGAACTGCACTCCTCCTTTTCCTTTGGGTAACTTCCCGATCAGATCAATGCCCCACACTGCAAAAGGCCACGGACTTTGCATTTGCTTCAAAAGATTTGGGGGTACTCTGGGTACTTTAGAAAATCTTTGGCATTTGTCACACCTTTTCACATATTCCATAGAGTCCTCGTTCATAGTAGGCCAGAAAAATCCTTGCCTTAAGATCTTTTTAGATAGACTCTGCCCCCCAGCATGATCTCCACAAAACCCCTCATGCACCTCAGCTAATAAGTTCTTTGACTGGTCGGGAGTTATGCACCTGAGTAGAGGTAAGGAGTATCCTCTCCTATATAACACTCCATCCACCATGGTGTATCTAGCAGCTTGCCTCATAACTTTCCTTGCTTCATTACGACCATCTGGGAGTGTCCCTTGCTCAAGGTAAGCAATGATGGGAGTCATCGAGGTGTCGACTATCGTAATCGGCATGGCCTCTTGTCTATCAATGCTTGGCTCCGCCAAGTACTCTACTGGAACTATATTCAGTGTTTCGGCATCTTTCGCACTTGCAAGCTTTGCTAGAGCATCGGCATTGGAATTCTGCTCCCTTGGTACTAATTTGATGGTATACTCCTCGAACTAGGCTTGCAAATCTTTGGTTTTGTTTAAGTATGCCACCATGCGTAGGCCCCTTGCCTGGTACTCCCCTAATACTTGATAAACCACCAATTGGGAATCACTATTTATCTCCACCGACCGGGCACGTACATCTCTAGCCAGTCGCAAGCCTGCTAAGAGGGCCTCATACTCCGCTTCGTTATTAGAAGCATTGAATCTGAATCTCAGTGCACAATGAATTCGGTGCTTCTCCGGTGTGACTAGTATAATCCCAGCTCCTGAATGGTGCTCGTTCGACGATCCATCAACGAAAAGTTGCCAAGCAGGAAGTTCTTCTTTTAACCCAGTAACATTCTCCTGCTGGTTAGGGACCTCAACGATTCCGGTACACTCAGCTATGAAATCTGCCAAGGCTTGACCTTTAATAGCAGTCCTTGGTTGGTACTTGATTTCAAACTGGCCTAGCTCGACCGCCCATTTAAGTAGCCGACCAGACGACTCCAGCTTTTGCAAAACTTGGCGAAGAGGCTGGTCAGTGAGGACCTTGATGGGGTGTGCTTGGAAATACGGCCTCAACTTTCGTGATGCAAGTACCAAGCAGTAAGCCAACTTCTCAATCATGGGGTATCGGGACTCCGCTCCTATCAAACGCTTGCTAACGTAATACACTGGGTGCTGCACCTTATCCTCCTCACGTACTAAGGCAGCACTAACAGCGTGTTCCGTGACTGCTAGATATATAAATAGGTCCTCTCCATCAACTGGCTTAGAAAGAACAGGAGGTTGAGCCAAATGTTCCTTTATTGCCTGGAAAGCTTGTTCACACTCTGCGGTCCACTCGAACTTCTTGCCTCCTTTAAGCAGGTTAAAAAACGGGACGCACTTGTCCGTTGATTTTGAAACGAACTAGCTTAGAGCCGCAATCCGCCCAGTCAAGCTTTGTACCTCCTTAATTCTTGTCGGAGACTTCATCTCTATGAGAGCCTTGATCTTCTCTAGGTTTGTCTCTATTCCTCGGGAGTTGACAATAAACCCAAGGAATTTCCCAGAACCCACTCCAAATGAACACTTGAGGGGGTTTAACTTCATGTTATACTTCCTCAAGATTGCAAAGCACTCCTCTAAGTCTCCCACGTGCCCCCCAGCTTCCTTCGACTTCACCAGCCTATCATCTACGTATACCTCCATGCTCTTGCCGATTAAGTCACGAAACATACCATTCACCAAGCGCTGGTAGGTAGCTCCTGCATTCTTTAATCCGAAGGGCATCACTCTATAGCAATACAACCCTTTATCCGTTCGGAAGCTGGTATGCTCTTCATCAGAAGGATGCATGCTGATTTGGTTGTATCCCGAATATGCGTCCATGAAGGACAAGATCTCGTGACCAGAGGTTGCATCCACCAACTGGTCTATTCTCGGTAAGGGAAAACAGTCCTTCGGGCATGCTTTGTTTAGATCAGTAAAATCTACACAAGTCCTCCACTTTCCATTGGGTTTAGGCACCAAGACTGGGTTTGAAACCCAAGCTGGGTAGTATGCCTCTCTAATAAACCCGTTCTCCTTCAATCGCTCTACCTCCTCCTTAAGAGCCTAAGCAACCTCCTCTTCTGCTGTACCGCTGGATATCTTTCATCCACGTTGAACACGTGGCTGATCACAGTTGGTGAGATACCCACCATATCCTTGTGAGACCAGGCGAAGACATCTTGATTCCTTCGCAAGAACTCTATCAGCTGTACTCTTACTTCAGCTTTCAACTTCTTTCCAATTTTGACCACTCTTATTGGGTCATTCTCATCTATAGGGACCTCCTCTAACTCCTCGGACGGTCCCACATCACTCTCATAATCCCCAAAGCGAGGATCAATATCTCTTCCCTCGCTTTGGGCAACGCCCTATTTGGTGACTTCATCACCTGATGGGGTCTTCTACTCTTTCAAACTAGGAGTGCTCTCCTGGCCACACTCCTCCAACACTTCTCCATCGTTCACTACTACAAGATTATGGTCTACATCCATCTCGTCCACCTCCTCTCTTTCAACGCATACAATCATGTTGTTCTCCTTGGCACCTTTCTTTGCCTTAGCTATGGAGGCATTATAACACTCCCTAGCGTCCCTTTGGTCTCCTTGGACGCAGCCTATGCCAGCGCTGGTCGGGAACTTCATAGAGAGGTGCCAAATTGAAACTACCGCATGCAAGTTGGTGAGTAGTGGTCGACCAATAACCACATTGTAGGCAGACGGGCAGTCAACAATCAAAAACTCAGTCATCACGGTTTCATGCTTGGGGGCTTCCCCCGTGGTGACTGGTAACTTTATTGTCCCAGCTGGTGACAGTCCCTCTCCAGTAAACCCATAAATGATGTGAGAACATGGCTTCAAGTCATTGATGGATAGCTTCATTTTTTCGAAAGAGGACTCATAAATGATGTTTACGGAGCTTCCTGTATCAACCAGACATCTTTTCACCTTCATATTAGCTATTTGAACTGTCACAACAAGAGGGTCATTGTGAGGATACCTCACGTGTTTAGCATCTTCTTCGGTGAAAGTGAGGGACTCACTTTCATACCTTGGGTTCTTTGATGGTCTCTCCTCCACCGTCATAACCTCGGAAGTGGCTGCCGCCCCCAACTCATGACGAAGGGTGCGAGCATACCTGTCCCTCGCCTTGTTGCTATCTCCAGCAAGATGTGGTCCTCCACATATTGTATCTAGTGTGAAGTCCACAGGTTCAGGTTGCAAAGGTGGGGACCGTTGCCGCTTGAACCCAGGATTATTGCTGCTTCCCTCTCCCCAGGTCTTCTCTGCCTTATACTTTTTTAGTTTCCCCGACCGGAGGAGAAACTCTATCTCATCTTTAAGGTGATTACACTCATTCGTGTCGTGACCATAGTCTCCATGGAAACGACAGAACTTGTTTTTATCCCTCTTACTCATTTCCTTCTTGATTGGTGGGGGTCTCCGGTAAGGGACCTCCTGATGGCTGGCTAGATAGATCTCCGCTCGAGTTGCCGAAAGAGTAGTGTAGTTGGTGAATCGAGGTTCATACTTTGTTGGTTTGTCATTCGATCCAGACTTAGCTTTTTTCTCACTGCGGCGGTCAGACCCGTTATTCCCACGTTTCTTACTACCGCCGTGATCATTTCCGCTATCCTTTGGAGTATCATCTGATCCACTTGGGTTGTTTAACCCGTTCTCTCCTTTCTCAATGGCATCATCCAACTTCATGTACTTATCTGCCCGGTCCAAAAACTGTTGTAAAGTTGAAATTGGATGGCGGTGGATGCTGTCCCACAAAGGACTTCTATAAATAATACCCGAGGAGATTGCAACAATCTTCCCTTCATCTCCAACCGCGGTAGCCCGATTGGCTTCTCTCATAAACCTTTGAATGTAGTTCTTGAGAGACTCATCTTTGCCTTGCCTAATGTCCACCAAGTGGTTGGCATAAACAGGAGGGGTTCGGGCAGTGCTGAACTGCCTGCAGAACTCCTTCCTAAAGCTCTCCCAAGAGGTGATGGAGTCGGGTTTGAACTTCCAGTACCACTCCTGGGCAGTGTCTGACAAGGTGGTGGGGAAGACTCTACAGCGGTAGTCATCACTCACCCCAAGCAGCTCCATCTGATCTTCGAACTTTCCAACGTGTCTCACCGGGTCTGCCTTTTCTGTATAAACTAGCAATACCGGTGCTTTGTATTTCCTTGGTGGTTGGGCTGCTCTTATTCTAGCACAAAAAGGGCTACCACTTCTGTGGTCTACCTGTTATACCCAAAAATTGGAGAATGGATCCTAGGAGGCTAAGGAGAATGCATTCTAGGAGAGCTAAGGGGAGTGGTCCTAGGGGACCCCAAGGAGGATGTGGTCCTAGGAGACCCCAAGGGAGTGGTCTTAGGAGACCCCAAGCAGAAAGTGGTCTTAGGAGACCCCAAGGAGGATGTGGTCCTAGGAGACCCCAAGGGTGTGTAGGAGGCAAGCCTCCCAAGGTTTCCTAAGTGTTGGCTCGAACGTGTCCAAGGTAAGTAGCTAAGGAGGAGGAGTCTCATGCAAAAGAATGGAGACTTAGATTTTGATAAGGAGAGCCTATACAATGTTCGATCAGACATGTTTGGGAGATGCTAAAGGAGGTTGCCTTAGTGTTGTCCAAGGTGAGGTTGCCTCAATGTTGTCCAAGGTGAGGTTGCCTCAATGTTGTCCAAGGTGAGGTGCCAAGGAGGTTGCCTTGGACCACCTAGGTCCGAGGAGAAGCAAGGAGATTGGTTCAAGGAGGAACATGGCATGCTAGAGGAGAGTGCCATGTTAGAGGAGAGAAGTGCATGTCCTACCACCATGCATGTTCAACCCACCAAAAACATGTCCTACCACCATGCATGTTCAACCAGCACTTGCATGGGTAGTGAGTAGGAGGTGGACCAACTAGCTAGAGGAGACTAAGTTAGACACAACTCCAACAACGTACGCGGGAATCTCTCATTCTTCCCACAAATGGGGGGTTTGTTACATTTCGAATTTTGAATGTTTAAATGTAATAAATATAATAAAATATCCCTATCATAAGGGGATATCAGTTGAGGATCCCAGGCCTATAAATAGAGAGTTTATGGGATGAGAGAGGGGCTTCTTTTGGCTTCTTCTTTCTAGAGAGAGAAAATTGGGTCTGTCTATTCTAGAGAGAGAAAGTGCTGAAATTAGAGAGAATTCTTGTATTTTCACAATCTGTACTGAAGAAACTCAGTTGGCTCAGTGCATCTGATCTTGAGTACGGATCTATAAATCACAACTCTAAGTGGATTAGGCTATTACCGACAATCGGGGCTGAACCACTATAAAAATCTCCTGTGTTATTTACTTTTCTTGTATATACCGTCTGTTGTCGTTTTTATTTCTCTTGAAGGCTTGTCGTTATTGACGTTCTCACGTCGTTGGCTAAAAATGCAGTCAACATTTTGGTGCTTTCATTGAGAGACTGAAGAGAAGAACAGACGGTCCCTGAAGCAAGATGGCACCTAAGAACACCACTGCTGCTTCCAAGAGGACAAGCTCCTCTAAAGAACCTGCTAGATCTGAAGGTCCTAGCCCACAATATCATGAGAATGAACCTAGGGTCATGCTTGAGGACGTGACTCCAGGAGTAGAAGAGCTCCAAGAGACCATGGGGGCCTTCCAGGAGGAGACGGCACAATTCCACGCTAGGCAAGAGGCGTTTACTGAAGAGATGGCCAGGCAGAGAGCTGCCTTAGAGCAGCAAAAACGCGATATGGAGGCCAGAAATGAGGAGCTCAGACAACAACAGGAGGAGGTCAATCAGAAACATCGTGAAGCAACGCTTGCTTTGGAGGCAGCTACCCAGTTGGCCCAAGCCAATGCCCAAGTTGCAATTCGAGGAGGACCCCCTCCAGGAGCAAGGACCACAGAAGCTGGTGGTAGGAACAATGATAGATCAAGGAGGGGTGGTAATAACCCACCTGGTGAGGGTGATGGAGTCCGATCGCACACTACCTCAACCCAAGGGGAGCACTCTAGAACCCCCTCCAGAAGTCACCGATCGGGCAATAAAAAGACTCCACCTGGGCAGGAGCAAAATAAGGCTCCTAGAGAGAAGAGGACCTCACAGTTCAAAGATGGGCATGGAGGGGATGAGGCTGATAGTCATCCCACCAACCAGTCAAGGGAAAAGGAGGACCACAACCCACGAAGGGGAGAAAACTGCCCAGAGCGCGCCAACAAGCCTCCATTGCACCCCGACCAACGGCGTAGCAGGAGAGAGGAAGTCCCACGTAGTAAGCCCGCTGGGAAATCGAAGAGTACGGTGTTCAATCGGGTAGGAGAGCATGCTTCTCAGAAGGATCTAAGGGACGTTATCACCAACAAGAGGAGGACTGTCCCGGTCGAAGGGCAAAATCTGGACCGTCCTACCAGTCAAGTAGAAATACTTGATGGTGACGCGCCAGATGGTAATGCCCGACCAGGCGGTCAAAACCTTGGAACCTCATCAGTTGCACCAGCTATCCAAGCCCAGCTTGACATGCTAGCAGCTGCAGTGCAAGGTTTGTCGAAACGACCTTCCGAGATAGATGCGATCGACTACCGGAGTGGAAGCCCATTTTGTGCTCGAATTAGAGCAGCCCAACCACCAGCAAAGTACAAAGCACCGGCACTGCCAATTTATACTGAAAAGGCAGACCCGATAAGACATGTTGGCAAGTTTGAGGACCAGATGGAACTACTCGGAGTGAGTGATGACTATCGGTGTAGAGTCTTCCCCACCCCCTTGACGGAGACTGCCCAGGAGTGGTATTGGAGGTTTAAACCAAACTCCATTACCTCTTGGGAGTCATTCAGGAAGGAGTTTTGTAGACAATTTAGCACTGCCCGGACTCCACCAGTTTATGCCAACGACTTGGCAGATATCAAACAAAGAAAAGATGAGTCTCTAAAGAGCTATATACAGAGGTTCATGAGAGAAGCCAATAGAGCAACTGCTGTTGGAGACGAAGGGAAGATGGTTGCTATATCTGCTGGGATAATTTATCGGAGTCCTCTATGGGACAACATCCATCGCCATCCAATTTCAACACTTCAACAATTTCTTGACCGGGCGGAAAAATATATGAATTTGGATGATGCGATAGAGAAGGGGGAGAATGGCATAAACAACCCAAGCAGACCAACTGACTCTCCTAGTGATGATGGAAGGAAGCGTGGAAATAATGGGTCTGACCACCATGAAGAAAAGAAAGCAAAGTTGGGTTCAAGTGAGAAGCCAACCAAGTATGAGCCTCAATTCAACAACTACACTACTCTCTCAACCACCCGAGCAGAGATATATCTTACTAGTCAAGAGGAGGTTCCTTACAAGAAGCCTCCACCCATCAGGAGAGAGATGAGGAAGAGAGACATGAACAAGTATTGTCGCTTCCATGAAGATTATGGTCACGACACAAATGAATGCAACCACCTCAAGGACGAGATAGAATTTCTTCTCCGGTCGGGCAAGTTGAAGAAGTACCGAGCAGAGACACCCCAAGGAGAAGGAGGTAGAAGCAACTCCGGATTCAAGCGACAAAAATCTCCACCCTTGCAGCCTGGACCTGTGGACTTCACCGTAGACACTATATGTGGAGGTCCACCCTTAGTTCAGGAGAGCAACGAAGAAAGATGAGGAGTATGCTGAGGAGGAGTGCTAGGAGCAGGAATCACTGGAGTGGCGTGAACATAGAGTGTCGAAGGAGATATTATTTTTAAATACCGCTTTCAGAGTGGTAGCTTGGTTTCGAGTTTTTTAGACTTGTTATTTAAGTTTGGTGTATGAACTGGTTATTTGCTAACCAGTCATTTTATTTTGAACAATTTTGGCTGTTTAAGACTCGTTGTTAGACATGTTTTGTCATTTTTAATTTACGAGTAATAAAAGAGACTACGCGCAGCGTGGTCGATTCTTGCTACAAATATGCATGTGTGTTAGTTATCCGAGCAGTGTTCAACTGGTCGATGTGTTCAAGCAGTGTTCAACTGCTTGAGTATTTTCCATATATTCTATGTGTTTCACGAGTAGTTAACTGCTCGAACAGATTCAGTCAGGTAGCAAGTGACTAAGGATCTTTCAACCTCCAACCACCTGGGGGGCACATGGGGTATGCTGGTATATAACTTAACACAGACAATAAGAGCACGAGTTAATATATCTGTTTCTAGGCTGACTTGTAAATTTTCGAAGTCCAAAAAGGCCATTAAGCTAACTTGCTTGGCAAAGCTTAAGTAACTTGGAATTTTTTTAAAAAAATTTCAAGTTAGGAGCAGATATTCATGTGACCATAAAAATCATGCTCATAAAATGTTAGAGCAATAAGAGCGTGAGAAAGTATACTTAGCATGGACTTACGAAATGTCTAGAATTTCTAAGTTAGAAAACTAAGTACTCATGCGAAAATCTAAGGCATACACCAGAGTGACTTTACTCTTCCAAAAAAACTTATAACTTTTTAAGTCTAGAGGAGACTTAGAATGTTTTAAGTTAACAAGGAGAAGTAAAGTATAAATGCCAGCAGCTACAAGTTTAGCTCCTCAGGTGCAAAGTTTTCTTGCTCAGGAGAGAAAATACAACTTCCCTGGTTGGCTAAGCATGTATCATCGATCGACATTCCCTGGAGTAAATAAAAAAAATGCATGCAAAATAGATGCTACATGGTGAAAATTTGTCCTTGGGAGGAGAAGTCAAGTTTTCACCAAGATTGATTGAGAGAAATCAATCTTTCAAAATAGTTTTGGGAGGTTCGAACAAGGTGCTTTGATGGTTTTTCCTGAACGTACCTAAGAGTGCCTAAAGATGAAATGTTTGAAAAAATTATAGCATGGAGTATACCATGTTTGGTCCGAAAGGTGTGTCTAGTTCCAAGGAGAAGCATCCAAATGGTGATGCTGCCTATGTCCGATCGGATGTGCATGCTTAGAAGGCTGGCTACTGTTCCATGCATTGCATTCATGTCAACACGGCTTATGTCTGCTTGTCCATGCTCACGATCAATACAGGTGCTTAAAGTGTTTGAAAAATGTGGTGTCCAAGCATATCGTGAGATGGCCGATCGGATGCATGTTGATCCAAGGAGCATCTCGCCTACGTCCAAGGATCTAGGCCCAGAAATATTAGTGCCTAAGGTGCTACATCCGACCAAGAGGAGAAAAGAAGTGTCTGGTCGGACCTAGGTCCTTGGCACTTCAAGAAAAGAAGTGTCCGATCGGACAAGAAGTGTGCCTAAGGTACTACATCCGACCAAGAGAAGACAAGAAGTGTCTGGTCGGACCTAGTCCAAGGAAAGCCAAGGAAGGCATGACTCGGACCCTAGCACATGCATGCCAAGAGAATAGACTTAGACCTCGGCCAAGGAGAGGCCACAAAAGGTCCGATCGGACCTTAGTTGGAGAAGACCATGCATGTGTGCCAAGGGTCCGATCGGACCTTAGCTTGAGGAGCCCTAGATGGTTGGCTCGGACAAGCCCGAGGAGAAGACCATGCATGTGTGCCAAATGCTTGGCTCGGGTCATGTTGGAGGAGAAGCCAAGTTATTGGCGTGGATCTTGGTTCAAGGAAAAGTCATGAAGGCTCCGATCGGACATGTCCAAGGAGAACCATGCATGTGTGCCAAGGGTCCGATCGGACCTTGCTTGAAAGAGATAGGCTCGGACCACTTTGGTCCGAGGAGAAGGGTGTCATGTCCGATCAGACATGCCATGGGAGAGGTGCCTTGGACCATTTTGGTCTGAGGAGATGGCAAGAAAAAGATGGCTCGGACCACGCCAAAGGACTTAGATTTTGGCCGAGGTCACGCAATGTCTGATCAGACATGGATGGAGGAGCCTAGTGCTTGGCTCGGACCTATCCGAGGTAAGCTTCAAGGAAGTTGGCTCGAAGCTATCCGAGGTAAGAATCCACATTACTTGGCTCGAACCTTAGCTTGGTGAGCTTCCAAAAAGATTGGCTCGGACCAAGTCCAAGGAGAGGTCCCATGGACTTAGATTTTGGACGAGGTCAAACATGGTCCGATCGGACCACACTTACCTGTCTTTGCATTGAAGTGCCCGACTTACTTGGCAGCAGACTTTGAACCCCCTTAGACGCCCATGCCCGATCGGACTACACAATTGCCTACAGTTTTCAATGCCCGATCGGACATAAAACGTTGCTGCTGGCTAGGAGCTTCGGAGGCACAAGGCATACCAGGCGCTGGACACTCAGACCGTGGGCGTGTATCCTCTCCTCGGGCGTGCTACGTCCGATCGGAAAACCTGGGGGACTTCACGCTGGGCTCGCGTGGAGGCAAGGCTGGATGTTTCCTTGGTCAGGCTTTGTCCGATCGAACCATGTCATGAAAGCTTCGATCGGACCATGTCCGAGGAGACCATGCATGTGTTCCAAAATGGTTGGCTCGAACAAATTAGAGGAGAAGTCCCATACAAGCGAAAAGATGGACTTAGTTTTGGGCCAAGGGTACGCAATGTCCGATCGGACATGGTTGGAGATGCCAAGAAGAGTGTTCATCCGATCAGACGTGGTTGGAGATGCCAAGAAGTAGCAGCGTGGCCCAAGAGTTTCAAGTGGCCTTGGCTTGGCCCATATCCAAGGGTCCGATCGGATGCATTTGGGACCAAAGAGCTCACACATGGTCCGATCGGATCACCAAAATTCTAATCCTAGCGCAACCAAATCGAGGATATTCAACGACCTATCTCTATACCATGATGATTTTGCAACATATACAAAGGGAGCTTATGTTTTCATTACATCAAGAAAATAGAGTTTGAAGAAGTCACAAGACAAGTTCAAGACAAGTTCTGTCATGAGAGTTTACGGGAAAGTTATCAACCGGGTAGAAGCTTTTGAATGATCTCAAGAATATTTTGCTAGAAGAAAATTTTATCATACGAGGGAAATCGTATAATAAACTTGGGGGGCAAATGTTATACCCAAAAATTGGAGAATGCATCCTAGGAGGCTAAGAAGAATGCATTCTAGGAGAGCTAAGGGGAGTGGTCCTAGGGGACCCCAAGGAGGATGTGGTCCTAGGAGACGCCAAGGGAGTGGTCTTAGGAGACCCCAAGAAGAAAGTGGTCTTAGGAGACCCCAAGGAGGATGTGGTCCTAGGAGACCCCAAGGGTGTGTAGGAGGCAAGCCTCCCAAGGTTTCCTAAGTGTTGGCTCGAACGTGTCCAAGGTAAGTAGCTAAGGAGGAGGAGTCTCATGCAAAAGAATGGAGACTTAGATTTTGATAAGGAGAGCCTATACAATGTCCGATCGGACATGTTTGGGAGATGCTAAAGGATGTTGCCTCAGTGTTGTCCAAGGTGAGGTTGCCTCAATGTTGTCCAAGGTGAGGTGCCAAGGAGGTTGCCTCGGACCACCTAGGTCCGAGGAGAAGCAAGGAGATTGGTTCAAGGAGGAACATGGCATGCTAGAGGAGAGTGCGATGTTAGAGGAGAGAAGTGCATGTCCTACCACCATGCACGTTCAACCCACCAAAAACATGTCCTACCACTATGCATGTTCAACCAGCACTTGCATGGGTAGTGAGTAGGAGGTGGACCAACTAGCTAGAGGAGACTAAGTCAGACACAACTCCAACAACGTACGCGGGAATCTCTCATTCTTCCCACAAATGGGGGGTTTGTTACATTTCGAATTTTGAATGTTTAAATGTAATAAATGTAATAAATATAATAGAATATCCCTATCTTAAGGGGATATCAATTGAGGATCCCAGGCCTATAAATAGAGAGTTTATGGGATGAGAGAGGGACTTCTTTTGGCTTCTTCTTTCTAGAGAGAGAAAATTGGGTCTGTCTATTCTAGAGAGAGAAAGTGTTGAAATTAGAGAGAATTCTTGTATTTTCACAATCTGTACTGAAGAAACTCAGTTGGCTCAGTCCATCTGATCTTGAGTACGGATCTATAAATCACAACTCTAAGTGGATTAGGCTATTACCGACAATCGGGGCTTAACCACTATAAAAATCTCCTGTGTTATTTACTTTTCTTGTATATACCGTCTGTTGTCATTTTTATTTCTCTTGAAGGCTTGTCGTTATTGACGTTCTCATGTCGTTGGCTAAAAACGCAGTCAACACTACCGGATCAATAACTGGCTGTTTTGACAAACTTTGGATTGTCGTCGTTAAAGCATCAAGCTGGGCTTGGATGCCTGAGGCTACTGCTGGGGACGCACTCTCGGGACCGTTTGGTCGGGCACTCCTATCCGGCGTATCATCATCGAGTATTTCTACTCGACTGGTAGGACGGGTTG
The DNA here is from genome assembly GCF_963169125.1 of Humulus lupulus. Taxonomy (NCBI): domain Eukaryota; kingdom Viridiplantae; phylum Streptophyta; class Magnoliopsida; order Rosales; family Cannabaceae; genus Humulus; species Humulus lupulus. The sequence goes on from NC_084801.1 coordinate 77,811,359, forward strand.
GCTCCTGCCCTTCGACCGGAACGGTCCTCCTTCTGTCATCAATGACGTCCCTTAGGTCCTTCTGAGCAGTGTTCTTTCCCAACCGGTCGAACACCGTACTCCGAGTATTCTCGGAAGGTCTACTAGGTGGAGTGTGCTCTTTGCCATTACGCTGGTTGGGATGCCGTGGTGGCTTCCCCGTTTGAGCCGGTTGATCCTCTCCTCCTCGTCGGTTATTATTCTTCTCCTTCGACTGGTTGGAGTGGTAACTGTCAGCTTCATCACGCCCATGTCCATCTTTGAAGTGGGAAGTCTCCTTGCCACGAGGAGCTTTGTTGTGCCCCTGCTCAGAAGGTGTTTTCTTACTGCCAGACTTATGACTCCCTGACCTGGAAGTCTCTAATCTGTGGCTCCTTGAGGGGGTCTTAGAATTCCCCCTTTGGGTAGAGGCAGTGCGCGATCGTACTCCCTCTTCCTCATGCCCAGGTGGGTTACCACCATTCCTACCCGGCCTATCAGTTTTCTTATGACCAGCCTCTGTGGTCCTTGCCTCTGGGGTGGGTGTCACCCCAGGCACAGCTTCAGCGTTGGCTCGGGTTAATTGCGTAGCTGCCTCCAGAGCAAGTGCAGCTTCGCGATGTCGCCTGTCGGCCTCCTCTTGCTATCGACGGATCTCCTCGCTCCTAGCGTCCATCTCTCGTCTCTGCTTGGCCATTTCCTCAGCAAAGGCGTCCTGCCTAGCATTGATTTGGGCCAATTCCTCCTGGAACGCGCTCATGGTCTCCTGGAGCTCCTCAACTTCAGGAGCTACATCCTCAAGCACGACCCTGGGCTCATTCTCTAGATCTTGAACGCTGGGGCCTTCCGATCTTGCATGCTCCCTGGAGGTGCTTGCCCTCTTGGAGGCTGCGGTGGTGTTCTTAGGCGCCATATCGCTTTAGGGACTGTCTGTCTTCTCTTTAGGCTCTCAATGAAAGCACCAAAATGTTGACTGTGAATTTAGCCAACGACGTAAGAACGTCAACTACGACAAGCCTTCAAGAGAATTATAAAAGACAACAGACAGTTTTTATCAATGAAAGTAAATAACACGAGATTTTATAGTGGTTCAGCCCCGATGATCGGTAATAGCCTAATCCACTTAGAGATTTTATTATGTATTCACATTCAAGATCAGATGAACCGTGTCAACTGAGTTTCTTCAGTGTAAAATATTCCAGAATACAAAAAAGGGGTTCTCCCAGGGAAAACACTTTCTCTCTCTAGAACACAGGTTAACTCTTGATTTTGCCAAAAGTCCTTTGACGATCCTCCCAACTCTCTATTTATAGAGATGGGATTCTCAACTGATATCCCCGTTAGATAGGGATATTTCATTATTTACCTAATATTTATATTACAAAATAAATGTTTAAAATACAACTGATCCCTAAATTTGAGTGAGGATTGAGAGATTCCCGGATGCTTGGACCAATTCTCACTGAAGTAGTTTCGGGCAGTTTGACGTAGTCTCTCATGCATGTTGACTACTCTTCAAGCCTTTCGTAGGTCAAAGGTGGTATGTGCGTGGCTCTCCTCGGACCAAAGGTCATGTACATTTAGTTCTCCTCGAACCAAGGTGGTCCGAGGGTACTTACTTTGCTTCTTACTTCGGGCAAATTCGAGGCATTTCCCTTCATTGTGTCTGATCGGACACAATGGCCTTCTTTGGCTTAAGGTGGTTCAAACCACCCTCATTGGCTCCTCTAGTGAAGGTTCGATCGGACCTTGCACTTTCCTCCTCGGACCAAGATGGTCTGATCCATCTCTCCTTGCCATCTCCTGGGAGCAAGATGGTCCAAAGCACTCCCTCAGGCGTCTTGTTCGATCGGGCACAATGCCCCTCTCCTCGGACCTAAATGGTCCGAGCCTTCTTCGTTCAACCAAGGTCCGATCGGACCTTGGACCTTTCTCCTCGGACCAAGGTGTTCCGAGCCACCATTTACATCTCCTTGGACCTAAATGGTCCAAGGTACCCCATAAGCATCATGTCCGATCAGACACAACTTTCTTCTCCTCGAACCAACATGGTCCGAGCCTTTCTTTGTTCAACCAAGGTCCGATCGGACCTTGGACTCTTCTTTCACATACCATCACCTTGGACCCAAATGACCCAAGGTACCTCCTATGAGTATGTCCGATCGGACATAGTCCTCTCCTTTTCAACCTAAGCTCGATCGGACTTCAACATCTTCTCCTCGGACCAAAGTGGTCCGAGGTATACCTTTCCTCCTCACCTCATTCAAGCCCAAGTGTACCTCTTCCACATCATACCTGATCGACCATTATGTGGCTTTCCCCTTGAGTAAAACTTGAGCCTTGGTCATTCTCTTTGAACTCATTCGAGCCAAACTTAACAAGAGGTCCCCTAAGCTTAGGTCCGATCGGACCTATTGCTTTTATATCTTGAACCAAAATTCAAACCTCCCCTTCAACTTCTTGGACTTGGTTCCAATTTAATTATAAGGGTCTTCAAACTGAGGTCTGAGCCAAGCAACCCCACTCCAAATATTCTCTTCGATCGGGCGTATTTGGCTTGACTATCTGTCCAATTCCTTAACTGATGTATTGGGCCATTATTAAGCCAGATCACCCCACTAACTCATGCCATGTGTCAATTTTATTGCCACGTCATTCTTTTCAAATTTTTGGGATAACAGTAACGACTCTAGGGTAGTAGGGAATAAAACTTGGTATCAGAGCGTGCCAAGGTTTATGGTTCCTGGAGATTGACCGAACTTGTACGCTTGCTGCCAGAGACAAGCTCGGCTAAGGGTTGGTCGGTATTAAGTTAGTTATATGTTTAATTTCTTGTCTGAGTTGCCCTGTTTGCCTGATTAATATAAATATAGTATGATGAGTGTATATAATGCTAGGGCATGGCCCCTTTGATAGCTATATGTTTATGCTATGTGTGCATTGTGTTGATTTGATGTTTGTGGTTTATTGATTGGACTGGGAGGTGGGTTTTGAATGCTGTTATCGTGCCTGATGTGCACCATCATTGATTGCATGCATATTGAAGTTATGCTCAGCGATCAATTAGATTACACAGCAATATGGTCGAAGATGACAACCAGGGTCAGGATGCTCCACTTGCTCCTTAGAACTGAAAACAATTGTTTGCCGAAATACAAGATAGACTTCAACGAACTGAGGATCAACTCCAAGAGCTAAGACAGCAGGCTCCACCCTCGGATGTTGGGTTACAGGCCCCACAGGTTGTGGCACCAGTACTAGCCTAGCTTGTGATGGAGAATAGGTGGGAAAGTTTCTATGAGAGGTTTAGGAAGAAGCACCCTCCCACCTTTGAGGGCAGTCCTGACCCACTAAGGGCAGAGTAGTGGATGAACATGTAGAGTCCAAGAACTTTACATAGCTAATTATTTAGTAGTATTATAGTATGTTTAGTATTATCTTTGTAACTTTGGATTTTTGGTTCAGACCGGGAATTATTTGGACACTCATAGTAGTACTTATAGATTTTCTAAGTTTAATCTATAGTTTAAGAATATTAAGTTAACCTAAGGTTTGATTAATGTGACTGATATTAAGGATTATATTTATTATACTATAAGGTTTAGATATCAACCAATAGGATTTTAAGCACATGTTATGAATGGTGATTAAGGATTAAGTATTTTTTAGGATTAAATTTAATAAGGAGTAAAGTTTGAATGTTATAGGGTCAGTCAGCAGCTTTAAATACGTTGAGGGCTTAGTCAAGGCTGTTTACTCCATTCAAACTTAGCTAAAAATGTGTAATTTCGTGTTTAATTATTCAGCGTGTGCCGATATATTGCAGCTATAGGGGGCGATATATCGCAGCACGTAGATACGGAAAACACGAGACGATGCACGGCAGCCTCGGGCATACTGGCCCAGGCGATATATCGCCTACAGGGGGCGATATATCGCCTCCTTCAGTGTAATTTCAAATGTTTTTGAATTCATTTCCTTTCAGCCATTCAAACTCCTTCATAAGTCCAGCATCTTTTGAACGAGTCTTCAGCCTCTGCTGAACGATTATTCAAATTATTTTCACCTAAAAAGCCATTATTTTTATTCAAGTAAAATCAAGATACTTTCATTCCCAAACTCTATAAATAGGACCTAGTACCCAGCCATTATTCACCTTTTACTCTAAGTTCAGAAGCTGCTAGTGCTAAGTGAGTGTGAGAGTGTAAACACCTGGGTTGGGAAATCATAAGCTTAAACATCATAAGCTTATCAAACAATTTGGGAAGTAAGGTTCTTTTGTATTTCAGTTGTGGAAAGATTGGTCTTCCAAGTCTTTGAGGTAAACCCGAAACTCTATTTCATTTGCTTCATGTTGTTTTCTTTCTCAAAGCCTTCTACTCAGTCCCCTAACCTCATTCTTATTTTGGTTAGGGAATCCAAGTTCTTAAGCACATAAGTTGTGGTAAGCATATTTCTCAATGGTTTAGTCTTCCTATTCATTTTCATTTCTTCTTCTTCATAAGACTCACTCTTTCTCATATGATTTTAGGAGTGTTCCAAAAGTCCCAACTCAGTCCATCATATCACGGTAACTTTGGTAAGGAAAATAGGGTAGAATCTATATGTGTATTGCTTATGTGTTATGTTATGAAATATGATATGTTATGAATATGTTATGAATGTGTATGTTTGTAGGCTTGGGCTTATGCCCTATTTGACTAACAAGACCCCAAAAAGATTATGGGCATATGCCTACTTAGCTAGTAGGACCCCACTAATCTCATGGGCATAAGCTTGTTTAGTCTATGGGACCCCAAGTGATAATGGCCATTATAATAAGTGTATGTATTAAGTGTTATGATATATCTTTACGTTTATTATGAAATTTATGTTTATGACTATGTGTTAGATTTTCTTTGCTGGGCATTAGGCTCATTCCTTTTTGTTTTATGTGCAGGAAAATAGCTTTAAAGGCGGTAAGATTCGTGACGCTTAGAGGATGTGTATCGATGGTGAATGGAATCAAGGGGCCGAGCGTTATTCGATTCGAGGATGTAGTCTTATTTTACCTTTTTATGGTTTTATATGTATTTTCCGCATTTCTTATGTAATTCTTTTCATTTAAATCATGTTTTTGTTTTTAAAGACAATGGGATCCCATATCCTTCTTAATATTCTATTTTGTAAGAAAATCTTATTTTTAACAAGTTACTCAGTAAAATTATGGTATATCCGCAAAAATGTAAGTTTTATGTATAGTTTCGTTAATGGTCCAAATAGTCTAGATTAGTGGGTCATTACAGTTGGTATCAGAGCAACGGTTCCTTCGCATGAAGTTCTCCTCGATACACACGCTCAAAGCTATGAATCTGACCGCCAAGTAAGTGTTTAAGTTACAAGTTACTTTGCCTATGTGTATAGCTAACAACTTTAGTGTTTATGTTTCAGTTAAGAGTGAACGGAGCTTTAACCTACCAAGATATCCGAGCCATTAAGGCCTTAAAAAGAATAAGGGAGCCAAGAAACACCGTAGGAGCCCTAGAAAGGATCACTCGAAGGTTTCTTTTGTTTCACCAAGAGATAGGTGGCCTTCAAGAGGCTAAGCAAATAATGCTAAGATCAACAGAACAATATGTACTAGTGATTAGGCTATTTAAAGATTTCCATCCTGTAATAGCAGCTTTAGAAGAAATATGGGAAGAAATGCATGAGGAGGATGAATTACCATTAGCGATGAGATACTATTTCCTCTTAGTTAGGTTCACCGCAAAATTTGAGTTTCAATTCACAAATGAGCAAAAACATAGGATTCTCACCAACCATCCTAGAGGACGTTTCGATGCACATGAAAATGATGATTATGAACAAATAGATGATGATATGCTAGATGACGGATCAGATGTAGAAGATCCCGATTTTTAGATTAGTAGTTTTTATTTGTTTTATTTACTTTTTATGTTATGATTGTAATAAGTGAAAAATCTTTTCCAAATGAATAACATGCTATTTGAATATCATGTGTGAGTTTGATTTTATTTTCGCAATCATAATAAATACTAAATAAAATGAATAATGACTAAGTTCGGTGAGGGTGGATACAAATCAAAGAACCTAGTTTCCTTATTGAGAGTTAGGGGGCCGTAGTAGTGGGAACGATGTTACTGATCCCAACCCTCCCTCAATATGGTTAACTTTGGAACAAAGATAAGTTTCGAGCCTGAGAATTAAGTCATATAGGATGATTAGAAACACACTTAGAAAATAAAGATGACTTGTTTTTCTAAGTATAGAAACCCACTCTAATAATAAATAAAGACCTATATAATTTTTCATAAGAAGTCATAATAAATAGGTCCGAGATATGTTTGTTTTAGAATAAGTTTTTGCCTTAGAGCCTATTAGGAAAAGTTCTAACATGTTTCTTTCAACTGTTAGAACTCTGCTACGATGTCGCTCCGAAGATCTGCACGCACCAACGGAAACGCCTCCAACGATGTTCCAGCGACCAATGCGATCCCTACAGTTCATCGAAGGGGAGTGCGTACTACTGCTCGCCGCAACGCACCGGCACCGCCAGCTGACAACACTGCGGAGATTGCCAGACTGCGACAGGAAGTCGAGGAACTTCTGCAGCAACGCCAACAGGCTCAATCTCAGCCTCAGCCTCCGCCACAGCCACAGCCGCAGCCACAGCAAATGGCCCCAGCTCCCCAACAAGTTGGTCCATATGAGGGATGGCCAATGACGAATTACGCGCCGTATCCAGTACAGCACCTGGAGCCAGTGTATAAAAGGTTCCGTAAGCAGCACGCTCCAAACTTTGAAGGGACTACAGACCCCTTTGAGGCGGAAGAATGGCTAAGGAATGTGGAGCCAATTCTAGCCCACATGAACCTCAGTAATGCAGACCGCATATCCTGCGTCTCATCTTTGCTCAAGAAAGATGCCAGGATATGGTGGGACTTGGTCCAGCAATCCCATGATGCTGCCACCATGAAATGGACCCGATTTGTGGAGCTCTTCCACAAGAAGTACTACAATTCAGCGGTACTTGCTACGAGAGTTGAGGAGTTCACCAATCTGAAGCAAGGGAATTTAACAGTGGCAGAATATGCTCGTCAGTTCGACCGCTTAGCAAAGTTCACAGCAGAGTTAGTTCCAACCGATTATCTGAGGGTGAACAAATTCGTGAGAGGACTCCGACCGAAAATCGAGATGGGGGTGAAGCTAGCAAACCCGGGAAACACTTCATATGCTGACGTTCTTGAGATGGCAATCGAAGTAGAAAGGTTGCAGGCCAACGTAAGCAAAGAAGAAGCCAGTAAGCCTGAACCCAGACAGCAAAGCCAACCTCAGGCCAGTCGGAACAACAATCAGTCTAGCAATAGCGGCAACAATCAGTCCAACAACAACGGTAACGGACAGAAGAGAAGGCATCCTGACAACAAGCAATATGACAACAATAAAAGGGCACGACCAAATAATGGGGGAAATAAGTCGGGCTACGTGGAATACCCGCCATGTGCCAAATGTCAGAAGAAGCATCCTGAGGAATGTCGTGCCAACACTAAGGAGTGTTTCAACTGTGGTCAAGAAGGGCATCGTAAGAAAGAGTGTCCTCAGCAAAAGCCAGAAGGAAAGAAGGATGAAAAGATGGTTCCTGCTCGGGTTTTTGCTTTAACCCAAGGAGAGGCGGATGCTAGCAACAAGGTGGTCACAGGTCAGGTTTCCATCCTTAATAATTTATGTCATGTATTATTTGATTCGGGAGCCACTCATTCGTATATTTCGTTAGGAATGATAGATAAACTAGACAAACCTAGTGAAAGATTTAGAACTAGGTTTGTAACCGAATTGCCTTCGTGCAAAGTAGTTCTATCATCACGAATAGTACGAGGCGTACCGATCAAGATTGAGGATATAGAACTAGAAGGAGACTTGATAGAGCTGGTGATCAAAGACTTCGACGTAATCCTAGGCATGGATTGGCTAGCACGGCATGGCGCAACGATCGACTGCAAACGCAAGAAGGTGATGTTCGAGACTCCTAACGGCCAGAGACGATGCTTCATGGGACAAGCTTCAGGATTGCGCACCCCATTAATGTCTTCTCTCAAAGCTCAGAGAATGATGGAGAAAGGATGTCAAGCATTCTTAGCCAGCATCACGAATGTGGAGAATGAGACGCCGCTTAAGGTTGGAGATGTTCAGGTTATACAAGAATTTCCAGAAGTTTTCCCCGATGACTTGCCAGGATTGCCGCCAACTCGAGAAATAGACTTCATGATAGAATTAGTACCAGGCATTGAGCCTATCTCTAAGGCACCATATCGGATGGCACCTACGGAACTCAAGGAGTTAAAGACGCAGCTACAAGAACTCCTAGACTTGGGTTTCATTAGGCCAAGCCATTCACCATGGGGAGCTCCGGTACTATTCGTGAAGAAGAAGGACGGGAGTATGCGGATGTGCATAGACTACCGTGAGCTGAATAAAGTAACAATTAAGAACAAATACCTGCTACCTCGGATTGATGATTTGTTTGATCAACTCCGAGGCGCGACTGTATTTTCTAAAATCGATCTACGGTCCGGGTATCATCAGCTCAAGGTAAAGGGAGAAGATATCCCTAAGACACCCTTTAGGACCCGTTATGGACATTACGAGTTCTTGGTTATGTATTTTGGTCTTACTAACGCGCCAGCCGCATTTATGGACTTAATGAATAGGGTCTTCAAAGACTACTTGGATAAATTCGTCGTTGTGTTTATCGACGACATTTTAATTTACTCCAAGAATGAAGAAGAGCACGAGGAACATTTGAGGATGATTTTGACGCGATTGAAGGAGCATCAACTCTACGCCAAGTTCAAGAAATGCGAATTTTGGCTTTCGCAAGTGGCGTTCCTCGGGCACATCATATCGAAAGACGGAGTTGCAGTAGATCCATCAAAGGTAGAGGCCGTGAAGGATTGGCCTAGACCAAAGAACACGTCAGAGGTAAGAAGCTTCTTAGGGCTAGCAGGTTATTATAGAAAGTTTGTAGAGGGCTTTTCCAAGATAGCCACTCCACTCACCAACCTGACCCAGAAGCAACAAAAGTTTAAGTGGAACGATAAGTGTGAGGAAAGCTTCCAGTTTCTTAAGGATAAGCTTTGCTCAACACCAGTACTTAGTGTCCCAACACACAACGACAAGTTCGTTGTCTACTGTGATGCATCAAAGCTAGGATTGGGATGCGTACTGATGCAAAACGACAAGGTGATAGCCTATGCCTCACGTCAGTTGAAGGAGTATGAGCAACGCTATCCAACTCATGATATGGAGTTGGCAGCGGTGGTCTTTGCGTTAAAAATCTGGCGCCATTATCTTTACGGAGAACGGTGCGAGATTTACACGGACCACAAAAGTTTAAAATACTTCTTTACGCAGAAGGAGCTCAACATGAGGCAGCGCAGGTGGTTAGAGTTAGTCAAGGATTACGACTGTGAAATCCTGTACCACCCAGGGAAGGCGAACGTAGTTGCCGATGCACTTAGCCGGAAAAGCTATGGGAATTTAGCAGCCTTATCCAGAATAGAAAGGCCGTTACAGCAGGAGCTTATCAGTGCCGTAATAGAAGTGGTGGTAGGCAAGCTGGCTAACTTGTCTATCCAATCGAATCTGCTAGAGGACATACGGATTGGTCAGAGACATGATGGCACGCTAGCAACACATATGGATGCAGTCAAAGAAGGCAAGAATACCGATTTCTCAATATCTAGCCAAGGTTTATTGAGATATAAGGATCGGGTATGCGTGCCAGACAATCAGAGTATTAAGGAGACGATCCTAGAAGAAGTGCACAACACCCCATACTCAGTTCATCCAGGGTCTACTAGGATGACTCATGACATCAAGGTAATCTATTGGTGGCCAGGGATGAAGAAGGACATAGCGGAGTATGTATCTAAGTGTCTGGTATGCCAGCAAGTGAAAGCGGAGCATCAGCGCCCTGCAGGCTTATTGCAACCACTTAGCGTGCCAGAATGGAAGTGGGACGATATAGCCATGGACTTCGTGACGGGTCTGCCAAAGACGAATAAGCAGCATGATTCTGCTTGGATAGTGATAGATAGACTAACCAAGTCGGCTCATTTCCTGCCTGTTAAGATTTCATACACGGCAGACCAATATGCAGACATCTACATCCAAGAGATTGTACGATTGCATGGAATCCCCAAGACTATAGTGTCAGATAGAGGATCGGTGTTTACGTCAAGATTTTGGAGAAGCTTACAGCAAGCCATGGGTACTAAGTTAAGTCTTAGTACAACTTTCCATCCTCAGACAGATGGGCAGTCCGAGCGTACGATTAAGATCTTAGAGGATATGCTACGAGCATGTATACTTGATTTCGGAGGATCGTGGAACAAGTACTTACCGCTGATCGAATTCTCATACAACAACAGCTACCAGTCGACGACCAGGATGGCACCTTATGAGTTTCTATATGGAAGAAGGTGTCGATCACCGTTGCACTGGGACGAGGTAGGAGAAAGGCAGCTTCTAGGGCCTGAAGCTGTTAGACAAGCTCAAGAAGCAGTAGCGCTTATTAGACAGCGTATGCTTGCTGCTCAAAGCCGACAGAAAAGCTATGCGGATACCAAGCGACGCGATGTGTAGTTCCAAGTTGGAGATCAAGTCTTCCTGAAGATATCTCCTATGAAAGGTGTCAAGCGGTTCAGGAAGAAAGGCAAACTTAGTCCCTGATTCTTAGGTCCTTTTGAGATATTGGACAAAGTGGGACCAGTTGCGTATAGACTAGCCCTACCACCAGCACTAGCCGATAGTCACAACGTCTTCCATATCTCGATGTTACGCAAGTATGTGTCAGGCCCATCTCACGTCCTCAAGTACGATACCATAGCGCTCCAGAAAGACTTAAGTTATGAGGAACGACCGATTAGCATCCTAGATAGAGGGATGAAGCAGTTGCGGTCCAAGAGCTTTCCTATAGTCAAAGTCCTATGGAGCAATAGTTCTGAACGCGAGGCAACGTGGGAGTTGGAGGAGGACATGCAGAGCCGGTATCCAGAGTTATTTGGTAAGTAAATTTCGAGGACGAAATTCTTTTTAGTAGGGGAGAATTGTAGAGTCCAAGAACTTTACTTAGCTAATTATTTAGTAGTATTATAGTATGTTTAGTATTATCTTTGTAACTGTGGATTTTTGGTTCAGACTGGGAATTATTTGGACACTCATAGTAGTACTTATAGATTTTCTAAGTTTAATCTATAGTTTAAGAATATTAATTTAACCTAAGGTTTGATTAATGTGACTGATATTAAGGATTATATTTATTATACTATAAGGTTTAGATATCAACCAATAGGATTTTAAGCACATGTTATGAATGGTGATTAAGGATTAAGTATTTTTGAGGATTAAATTTAATAAGGAGTAAAGTTTGAATGTTATAGGGTCAGTCAGCAGCTTTGAATACGTTGAGGGCTTAGTCAAGGCTGTTTACTCCATTCAAACTTAGCTAAAAATGTGTAATTTCGTGTTTAATTATTCAGCGTGTGCCGATATATCGCAGCTATAGGGGGCGATATATCGCAGCACGTAGATACGGAAAACACGAGACGATGCACGGCAGCCTCGGGCATACTGGCCCAGGCGATATATCGCCTACAGGGGGCGACATATCGCCTCCTTCAGTGTAATTTCAAATGTTTTTGAATTCATTTCCTTTCAGCCATTCAAACTCCTTCATAAGTCCAGCATCTTTTGAACGAGTCTTCAGCCTCTGCTGAACGATTATTCAAATTATTTTCACCTAAAAAGCCATTATTTTTATTCAAGTAAAATCAAGATACTTTCATTCCCAAACTCTATAAATAGGACCTAGTACCCAGCCATTATTCACCTTTTACTCTAAGTTCAGAAGCTGCTAGTGCTAAGTGAGTGTGAGAGTGTAAACACCTGGGTTGGGAAATCATAAGCTTAAACATCATAAGCTTATCAAACACTTTGGGAAGTAAGGTTCTTTAGTATTTCGGTTGTGGATAGATTGGTCTTGCAAGTCTTTGAGGTAAACCCGAAACTCTATTTCATTTGCTTCATGTTGTTTTCTTTCTCAAAGCCTTCTACTCAGTCCCCTAACCTCATTCTTATTTTGGTTAGGGAATCCAAGTTCTTAAGCACATAAGTTGTGGTAAGCATATTTCTCAATGGTTTAGTCTTCCTATTCATTTTCATTTCTTCTTCTTCATAAGACTCACTCTTTCTCATATGATTTTAGGAGTGTTCCAAAAGTCCCAACTCAGTCCATCATATCCCGGTAACTTTTGTAAGGAAAATAGGGTAGAATCTATATGTGTATTGCTTATGTGTTATGTTATGAAATATGATATGTTATGAATATGTTATGAATGTGTATGTTTGTTGGCTTGGGCTTATGCCCTATTTGACTAACAAGACCCCAAAAAGATTATGGGCATATGCCAACTTAGCTAGTAGGACCCCACTAATCTCATGGGCATAAGCTTGTTTAGTCTATGGGACCCCAAGTGATAATGGCCATTATCATAAGTGTATGTATTAAGTGTTATGATATATCTTTATGTTTATTATGAAATTTATGTTTATGACTATGTGTTAGATTTTCCTTGATGGGCATTAGGCTCATTCCTTTTTGTTTTATGTGCAGGAAAATAGCTTTAGAGGCGGTAAGATTCGTGACGCTTAGAGGATGTGTATCAATGGTGAACGGGGTCAAGGGGCCGAGCGTTATTCGATTCGCGGATGTAGTCTCATTTTACCTTTTTATGGTTTTATATGTATTTTCCGCATTTCTTATGTAATTCTTTTCATTTAAATCATGTTTTTGTTTTTAAAGACAATGGGATCCCATATCCTTCTTAGTATTCTATTTTGTAAGAAACCCTTATTTTTAACAAGTTACTCAGTAAAATTATGGTATTTCCGCAAAAATGTAAGTTTTATGTATAGTTTCGTTAATGGTCCAAATAGTCTAAATTAGTGGGTCATTACAGAACATGACTTTTATCCTAGATTTCATGATGGTGGAAGGAAATGAGAGGGTGGCTTGTTCTAGTTACATGTTGAAGGAAGACGCCCGCATCTGCTGGGAAGTTGTGTCCCAAAGGAGGGATGTGACTATTATGACTTGGGATGAATTACAGGATGTCTTCAATGAGAAGTATTACAGTGTCGCAGTTCGAGCTGCAAAAGTGGATGAATTCATCAGTCCGAATCAGAACAGAATGACTGTCATAGAGTACACTTTAAAGTTTGAGCGGTTGGCGAAGTTAGCACCGAACTTGGTTCCTCCTGATATGGCACTGAGGGATCGCTTTGTACGAGGACTGAATGTGATAATAGCCCGTGATGTTTACATAACACTTGATCAGAGGACTACCACTTATGCTTAGGTAGTGGAGAAAGTCCTTATTGCTGAGGGGTCTGAAGATCAGATAAGTAAGGAAGGCAGCGTAAGCCGTGATGCTCAGAGGACAGTGCCTCCCTTCACTGGTTCTATCCGAGGTAGTGGCCCCAATGAGCAGAAGAGAAAGGCCCCAGATCTTTTTTTCCTCTTGGTCCAGATAAGAGGGCACGAGGTTCTTTTGGTGGTTGCTAGGGCAGAGGAGAGAATTGGATAAGCATCCCAGAGTCTCCATAGTGCAGGCGACGACATCAGGGGGATGGTAGAGTTAGAGCATGCTTCATCTGTGGGAGTGTCAGTCACTTGAGGAAGGACTTTCCACAAGACAGAAAGGAAGAACCAAAGAAGAGTGACAACCTCACTCCAGCAAGAGTGTTCACTTTGACCCAGACCGAGGCTGAGGCTAGTACGTCGATCATGACAGGTCATATTTCTAGTGCCGGTTCTTCAATTACTACATTGATTTATTCAGGAGCTACTCATTCGTTTTTGCCTATGAGGGTGATAAGTATTTTGTGTAGACCTTGTGATTTCTGTAGTCTCTAGGAGGTGGGTTAACACATTACCTTTGGAGATCGACAGTACGAAGTTGTCAAAGGATCTAATTGAACTCGTGATGGACGAATTTGATATTATTCTAGGGATGGACTGGTTATCAAAGTAAAGGGGGATGATAGATTGCAGGCGTAGGATGGTGACTTATGAGCTGGAGGGAAAGCAACCCTTCATGTTTGTGGGGACAGTGAGTTGACCACGAGTACCTATGTTCTCTGCATTGAAGTCTAAAGACCTATTGCAAGAAGGTTGCATAGGATTCTTAGCAAATGCAGTGGATACATCTAGTGACGTTTCATTTGGATGGGGTGAGACTAGGTTAGTGTTTGAGCTCCCTAATGTATTTCCAGCAAATTTCCCAGGATTGCCACAACACTGAGAGATCGAGTTTGTTATAGAATTGGCACAAGGAAAAGAACCAGTATCGAGGACACCTTACCAAATGGCGCCAGCTGAGTTAAAGGAAAATAAGATTCAGTTACAAGAGTTATTGGATCTAGGATTCATCAGACCCAACTTTTCTCCATCGGATGCTCTAGTGTTGTTCATCAAGAAGAAGGATGGGTCCTTAAGAATGTACATCATCCACAGAGAGTAGAATAAGATGACTATTAAAAATAAGTACCCATTGCCCATGATTTACGACCTATTTGACTAATTACAAGGGAAGACAGTGTTCTCTATGATTGACCTTCTATCCGGTTACCACCAGTTAAGGATTAAGGAAGAGGACATACCAAAGACCACATTTCTTATGAGGTATCGATATTATGAATTCATGGTCATCTCCTTTTAATTAACTAATACCCCAGCAACCTTCATGGACTTGATGAATAGGGTCTTTGTTGATTACTTGGATAAGTTTGTGATCGTATTCATCGATGATATACTGGTGTACTCCCAATTAGTGACAAAGGACGAGAAACATCTTTGTTTGGTACTACAGCGGCTGAGAGAGCATAGGCTATATGCTAATTTCAGTAAATCTGAGTTTTGGTTGCACCAAGTAACATTTCTAGGCCACATTGTGAGTAAGGAGGGTGTGGATGCCAAAAATTGACCAAGGAAAAAACCTTTGGTCCCTAGTTAGGCTACATGGTTAAAGGTCGGGTATTCATGCTATTGGGCACAGACTTATGGGTCTTGTGAATATGGAATAATTTCTCTTAAAGCTTTCCTCGATGGAAGTATGGAAATTATAGGTGAACATTTCCCTAGGCCAATGGCCTCGCGCCATCAAAGTGTTTCACGGTTCGTATGGGTCTCATGCCTAGACGGGTGTCTCGTACCATCGCACGCCTAGCCTTGTGTAGGGAGATGCCCTAGACTTCGCCCAGCCTCGCGTAGTGAGGCGCTCCATGCCTCGGCCAGCCTCGGACAGCGAGGTCTGCCCAGCCTCGCGTAGCGAGGCACTCTAGGCCTTGCCTTACCACACCCAGCCTCGCACAACGAGGCGCACCAAGCCTTGCCCAGCCTCGCGTAGCGAGGCGCTCTAGGCCTTGCCCTGTCTCGCACAGCGAGGCACACCAAGCCTGGCCCAGCCTTGCATAGCGAGGCATTCCAGGCCACGTGCAACGAGACACTCCATGCATTGCTACACCTTGCCCACCTGCCACGCACTTAGCACCATGCGAGATGTCACACCCTCATGCACCCAGGTGCCTCGTGAGACATCACGCCCCTGTCCACCAAAGGGCCTTGCAAGATGTCATGCTCTTGCACACCTAGGTGCCTCGCACCATTTGTCTTGCGCTGAGGGTCCTCGCGAGGCATCACGCCCCCATGCACCCAGGTGCCACGCACCACTTGTCTCGCGTCACCAGCATCCGCCTCGCGCTATGCCCCGTCTTGGAGGCTGGCCAGGTGAAGAGTGATGAGAAGGCTTGGGCACCCCCATACACCACACGTAGCCATAGCACCTCATCATGTTGCTCTAGGTATTAACACCGCCTATGGGTCGGAGGCACTTCCCCCACATGAAAAATTTCCAAGGGCATCTCTGCCATGGGGCTATAGCTTGGAGGAGAGTCGCGCGTAGTGAGGACTTTATTGCCCCACCACGTGCTATATGACCCTTACTCCCCAAGTAGGGAAAGGGAAACCAGTAAGTGTATCAAACACTTAGAAGAACATTAGAAGGTGATGAGAGGATATATTTTGGAGAGGGGAGAAGGATCTTCAAGTACGGGGGACGTGGGCAGGTACAAAGTACCTGCGCATGTATGGGTACAGAATGTACAACAACTAGGAGGACAGAGGCGTGACCCTGACATCTGGATCGTACAAGTAGTGGTGGTACGAATTTGTACAAAGAGTGGAGACACTAACCTCTGGCTATGTACCAGACCGATACCACCACCTTCAGCTCCACTATGACTTGTGCCACAACCCTGACAATGTACCTATGTACAATCTTGTCCCTTAGGACCACGATGTATTAGGAGCCAATAGAGCCCCAATATAAATAGACTTTCACCCCTCTAGCAAGGGGGTTGGAAAAACTCATTGTACACTAATGCTATTGAGCAATATACAGACGCTTACTCCATTGTTGATCTGTGTTTTACCTTTCCTTAAGCTTATTCTAAGTTCTTATCTAAATCTAAATATCTTCATACTTATCTTTGAGCTTTTCGATCTGATTTCATTGATGAGATTTCACCGTCAACAGTTTTGGCGTCGTCTGTGGGAAGAAAAAGCATCAAGCCAACATTCCTTCATCACTTCCAACAAAGAAAGCTGCTAAGGCGTTCAAAACGCCTACGACAACTACAATATGATGAGGTTCGCTAGGACGGAGTAGAGAGAAGGGCCTCCGAGGAAGACCCCCCACTGCCTAAGCATGGAGGTAGGCTAGAGGAACCTCGTTCCCCAAGGGAGGAGAAGCACTACAAGAAAAAATGCTTTTAGTAAGACCAAAAATGTGTTATCAAAACATACCATAACACTTTTTGACGTGTTAAGACCGACTATGTTATCGTAGGTCAGGGTACTTTACATAACACTTTATCATTGTTATACTGATGTGTTATTCTACTGTCAACGATAACACACTTTCTGTGTTATTTTAATAAATAGATAAGTGTTTAATTATATTATTTATAGTCGATTATATAACACATTTCAATTCTTATAAATTTGTGTTATACTACACTTTAGTATAACACATTTTTTGTGTTATATAATGAAGTTTGCATAACAAAATTCTTTACTTATAAAAAGTGTTATTGTAATACATATTATAACACATTTTTCGTATTATTTTAATATTTAGATAAGTTTAAATTCTCATTATATATTCATATATATAACACTAATTTATTCTATTATATTTTTATTTATATAATTAAAATTAGCTTTCTAATATATACTAGCATCATCAAATGAACTTGATTTTCAAATAACAAAAAGTAAAAACATTCACCATTGTATTAAACAATCCACAAATTAGTTTAAAACATTCACACTGTCATCAACAACAAAATGTTCTTTAAGTATTCAAGTATTCTTAAATATTCAACATATTGAAAAGTTACTACTTTCAGCACAAAATATTCTACAGCTGCCCAACACAAAGCCTTCAAAATTAAGTATCATTTTCTATTTCGCTTGTCACATCTACAAAATAAACAAAGAAATATTTTATTGTTATTATCTAGCATCACAAATTACTTCAAGAAAAATGCTATGGAAATTATTTCCAAGAGAGGACACCACATACAAAATAATGAATTCACAACTACACCCAAGCAAACAAAGAAACCAAAAACTAAATTATAAGACATTGGTTCTTTTTTGATTATGAAAATGTACCTCTTGGAATAACTTTTTTAGAAGGTCATGCAACTGTGGAACCAACTGCTTCTTGTATTGTAAGCATCACATTATTTGGATGAAATAAGTAAGATTCTAGTACAACATCAGCATCAACCCATACTCGCATAAAGTCTGGTCCAAGAGGCTTTCCATGTACAGTTAACTTTAAATGTAATTATAAAAGACACCATTATCCACAGTTGATGATGATTAATTTGAACAAGATTAACTAAAATCCTGATACTTTAAATTTGTGTATATACTTTAAATTTTGCTCCACAAAGCAAAGCATATTATTTTTAAAACAACTATGACATGAAAACCACCACAAGCCAAAATGAACAAAATACATATATACATTTACCTATTAAGAAATAAAAGAAAGGTCGGATTAAATAAAATACCTATGACTATAATAATTACAAAAATAAAAGTAAGTGAATTGCAATATCAATAAGACAAACAATTAAACAATTTATGAACTACACTCGCAAATGACTCTTAAAAAATAGAGGATTGACAAGATAAGACTTCACTAAATTTGACTTGCAAAAACAAATATTCCACGACTGTTTTATATTATACCATTGGACGGAAACAATAAACCTCTAAAAGCCAACTCAGATTTGGGTTAGCAAAAATAAAACAAAGGATAAAATAAGGATGAGGGGTTCAATTAACAAAATCAAACAGCATATCCCCTCATTTACTAGCCTAGCAAACTGTCACAATCAACACAAACAATTCAAACAAATCAAACAACACAGGTTTTCATCCATATATCACCGCAGCACACAAAATTCTCAGAACCTACTTCACTAAGACATGCAAGTTTTAACCTTCCATTATCACCACGGCACACATAATTCTCAGAACCTATGTATCGCCCTACTGCCTTAGAGTCATTACTAAGTGAGTTTAAAATGTGCAACTAACTCGCTAATCGAGGTTTTAGGACAAAAGTGTAATTAAAACATAATCAGAGGCATAAACTTGAAAATAAACCTTTCATTGGAAATTATAAGACATATAACGTTTGGGATCCCAAAATCACTATTTAGAAATATTTAAAATTCAAAATTTAGTTAGAGTCGACTAAACGACAAAATTCAGGTTTTGTACAAGCATCTCCCAAAACACCCCTGGCCGTGGCAGCCAGACAGACCGGACATGTATGCGCTGCTCATTCCACTCGCCATACTCAAGGTTGATTGACTCTCCCTTTGCCTTTACTTGGACCATAGAGCACCCGTGAGCCGAAGCCCAGCAAGAAAACCCACACAAGCAGATGATAAACGCATATAAGACATTTAACATAAACTCAAGCCAACACCAAGTCATACAAGTACGGCCATGTCGTCCCAGGCGCTTTACCAGGCCCTGGGTTCATGGTATAAATCGTTAGGATATCCCAGGTTTCCCTTGGGGGGTCTCACCCTAGCAACTCGCACTCTGCGTACTAAACGCTGCACCCGACCCTTTGCCATTCTCGGCCTTCACCGTTCCATCATTAACATATACTCATAACATACTAAACAGATATTAGAACACACATAAATTTAGTCAAAGGGCCATGCCCCGCAACACAATCATATAGAGTCGAGCCCTGCAACACAAGCTTTATGGAACAGTAGTTTTCTTACCTGTGTCCCGAGCTTTCTAAGTACCAATGCCCCGAGCACAGTTCCTTAGTCTGAGCCACGCCAAAAACCTAGTCACAACGCATTAACAATATTCATTGATCAAGTTCTAATCCATTAAGTAGCTTCGAGCCATAATTCTAATCTCCGGACCTTGAATTCTATCGATCCGGGTGATAAAATCCATCCCGAGCCTTAACTAGTGAATTCCCGAGCCTAAAACCTCTTAAAAACCTAAAAGTACCTTAAGCGTCGCGGCCCTAGGGACTCAAGCCGCGGCCCCTAGCTCAACCCGAGGCCTTGCCTCAAAATAGCCCACATGCGCCGCGACCCTTCCTAAAGGGCGCTGCGGCACGCCTTCATTTCCAGGTGCCCCAAGTTCTAAGGGGCCGCGGCTCAGCAAGGACACCGCCGCGGCCCGACCCCTTGAGCCCAGAAAAACACACCATTTTCACCTCAAAAACCAGTCCAATTATCCCCAGAATCAAGCCAACATTCCAAACTAATTATCACAAAGACTATACTATTGATTCAACAGCAAAACCCAACAGAAACTCAAGCCAAAACCCTTATAAAAATCAAAGTTGAATCTTCATCCCTCCAACATGTAAAACTCGAATATTCAACCTGAAACAAGCTGCAAATTAACACAACTAAACATATTAGGAAGATTACCTTGTACAGAATTGAATCCACAACTCAGTTTCCTAAGCTCCAAGCTTCCAAAACTCTAGCTTGGGTTCCTAGCTTCAAGTCCTTAGTTTTGGCTTGTTTTTTCTCCAATATGTTACTCGACCTTCAAGAGTATAGGAAAACCAGAGTAAAGGAGAGGGAGTGGGTTGGTTTAGAGAGTTCTAAATGATTCTAGGTTTTGTTTTATTCAACTTAAGTCTATAAGGTTACCTCAAAGCTCGGGGTACCAAAAACGTCCCCCGAGGGCGAAATGGTAAATTTTTCTAATATTCCCTCCTAGACATTCTAACCTCGAAAATATATCTCCAAATATTTATTTCCAAAATCCGAAAACCCCATAAAATATCTCATACCCGGTATACCCCTCAACTCGCCCCGAGTCGGATTCTCAACCCCGTTGTGACTTTCTGACTAATGGCTCCCTAGGACTGTCTCGGATCGTGCTACACAAATATATCACATTTATCACATTCATACCATCAACGGGCTTAAATCAAAAACATACCCCTAATATCCAAATGGGGCCCACATGCATATTTAATTCAACTAGACATGCATCTCTATCACATATTCACATAAATTCACATATTATAACAATAATTCACTTATTGCCCTTCAGGCACACTAATCAAGGCCCTAAGCCTTATTAGCAAATTTGGGCCGTTACAACCTACTTCATTATGGATGAATATCTAAGATATCCAAAGTCCACTACAGTTATACAATTTATATTCAAAATTGTGAAAGACTTAAAAATAAGAAAAATCAAATACAACATACCTCTTGCAAGCCAAGTACAAATCCAATTCTTTAAAATCAAATTATATTATAGCTCTCAGGAGACAAAGACCGAAAAACTTAAACCAATAAATCTAAAATTACATGGTAAACTATCTCAAAAGCTTTTATTTTTATCTTTAAATCACAGATATGACCGTCGGAAAATTAAAAACAAACACATTGAAACCATAACATAGAAGTCAAATAACAGGATCAAGAACTTACACCATCTTCCCCATATAAATATACATGAATTCTGGCTGTTGGGTCCTCTAAGGTCAGCCTAACTCAGTAAATTCCACGAGAATAGAAATCTTTAGCCTGCCATGGATACAACGCTACTACCTATACAACAAATAGGAACTTAGCTGTAACCTGTCAGATATGAAATTAATCAAGCACAAATTATTATTATAATCCTAAGCAAGCTAATAGCTTACTAAATGTGTAAGGATGTGTTTTTTTAATTCAATAATTTCATAAGTTGTAAAGGTTTAAAAATCTAGATGTGAGAGCACTAGCAATTACTTAAAGGTTCATAATCATCAGTTCGATGGAATGAGTATCAAAAGCTATACATGAACAAAATGAAAAGACAGGCACCAAATCATGATTGAACATCACAAAAGTTTGGATGTCAGTATTAGTTGCTAGTTAGGATTAGGAACTGTCATAATAATGAAATTGCTTACATGAATGCATAAATGGTTCCATAATCCCAATAAAGACATTATAAAACTAAGTAATGCATTGCAGAACTAGTTGATAGATAGACATAACTAGTCTTGTATACTACTATTGATTAAGATATTTCAAGATTAAGTTTAATTCTATTATGAAAAATTATAATTTTATAAATTTTAATTTCCTAGAATAGTTTCCTAATTAAGTCTTGTACGCCCTAAATATCCACGAGTTATTAGCGAGCTGGAAAAGGGCATAATTCAATCCGCCACGTGGAAATCGTCTACCCGGAGTTGCTGTTACGAGTCTCCATCTCTTTAGCCCAAGTTAATCAAAGAGTTAGCAAGTATACTCGAAGGCAACGGGTCAGCAATATCGATATCACGAGCTAGCGCTACATCAGGCTCGAGGTGCGGCATAGATCTGGGATCCCCGACCATTTGTGAAGTCAACCACGCAATGTAAACGTGCGCATATCAGACATCACATGTCTATTCCATTCTGAATTCTCGGACACGCAGATATAAATGAGTGTGTTCAGGCCCCCCACAACTGGTTTGGGCCATGCGGCCCATTATCCCCCTTACCTATTGATTAGACAACACCTCATTGTCAGGTTTAAGGAATTAATCATAAGTGTCACAGAGTTGACATGATGGGTAAGAAGATCACGGGATGACCCCCTTTGCCAACACCCAGATATCCTCTCCCTATAAATATCGAGACCCTGGGCGTTGCAAGGGGTTGGCATTTTGATTGTAAAGAAACCCTCTGTAAGGAATACTCGAGAGATATTAATAATATTGACTGGTGGACTAGAGGGATTTTAACCTTCGAACCACCTTAAAGGAATGGAGTGATAACCTTCCCACAATACTAATTTCATCCGTTTGGAATATAAATATTTACATATTACGGTTCACTATTTATCACTAATCCATCCCGTTTATTCGTATAATTATCTGTTGGCGAAGAACCGCGTCAACAGTTTGGTGGTTTCATTGAGAGGATTTAGATTGGTGCTATTGCAGAAACCTGACCATGGTGATTACTCGTTGGAGGCATGGTAATGAAGCGGATCAACGTGATGGGCAGGAGGCCCACCATGTCGCCATATCTGATGAACAAAACCCCAAGGTTCAGCAGCGACCGGGAAAGCAGCCAATGGGCCAGGGCTACACCAGAAGTTCGGCACCCCGGCCGCCAAATCTGAACACGAATTTCTACACGGCGATAGAGATGGAAAACGTACAGTTGAGAAATCAGCTGTCCAAAGCAAACAAGCAAATCGAAGAGGTCTTGGCCCGATTACCCACTCTTACAACCGACGCTAACGTCGGAAAGAGGCATAGTGGGACTCATAAGTCCCGCCGGGATAACCGGTCCAGGCCCAGCACCACCACCTCGACTCCGAGTTCTACTCCCACGTCACACCACCACCAGGAAACTGTGTTTGAGGAATTTCCTAGGGTCAATCAGCAATTCAGCCGATCGGTCTGGACCTCAACTCCTAGCTTGATTCCACCCTCGAACGCACCTAGTAGGGCCCGAGGCAGCTCACGGAGGAGATCCGGGGAGGGCACACGAAGACTGCCTGCCCCAGCCAGCCGTTATGCACCACAGTCAGACCGCCGAGCGCGGGACGCGGGGAATGATAGAGTGGAGCAACTGCGACCTAGCTTGATCCGCCCAGACGGGACTAGGATCGCGTCACCAGTTAGCCATCCCCCGTCACCAATATGATACCCATCTCCTCCCCGTCCAGTCTGAGACATTCCGGCTCATGGGAGCAGCAGGAGAAATCCTCCTTCCGACTGTCCTTCCCGTCGCAGCCGAGCGCACGGGGAAATCCCGGATCCTCACAATCAGCAGTGGGCTCCGAGTTTTTCAAACGGGAGTTACTAGTCTGAGAGTCATCGAAGTGGCATGTCCGGCAAAGACCTGCGCCATCGTTTGAGTTTGGCTCAAAGCCCTCGGCTCACCCCGAGAGCCGACCTTCGAGATCGCCTCAACTCTTAGAGAGGAGATTGAGCTAGAAATGGTAGTCGTGCTCACCGAGGGGAGGGTTTGTCAAAAGTACGTGACAGTGGGAATGTCCCACCTAACCTAGCTCAAGCTTGGAGGGACAATAACCCGCCTAACACTCACAATGGAACTGGAGCTGTTGAACAGCCCCAGAACAACCAAGGAAGTAAGGACCGAACCCTATATCGTCTAGCTCAAATGGAGGAGCTGATGAAGAACCTCTTATCGGAAAAGGAAAAAGATGAGTACGACTCTGGGGACGAACTCGAACTCTTCACCTCCAGCATAGCAGCCACGATGTATCCACCTGGTTTCCGTATAGCCCACTTGTCCAAGTTCGATGGAGACGGAGACCCGTAAGATAATTTGGGTATGTTCAACAGCCTGATGATGGCCCACAACATCGGTCCCGAGATAAGGTGTTTGATATTTCCTTCCACCTTGACTGGGTCGGCCAGGCAATGGTTCAAGCAGAATAAAAAGCAGTCCATCAGCTCGTTGAAAACCTTTTCTGCTGACTTCAAGAGGGCATTCCGAGCTTGTCAGGCTGCCCGCGTCAAAGCCGACACCCTGGAAAACGTAAAGCAGTAGCCTGAGGAACCTTTGAAAGCTTACCTGAGCAGGTTCGCAAATGTCGCAGCTCGAGCCAGGGACGCAGACGATAGTTCTGAGCTTATGGCCTTGAGGACGGGAATCCTCGTTGGAGGCGGACTCTGGAAAGAGATACAGAGAAAAGGTGTCCGCATGGTGGACGAATTCCTAAACAAGAACGAGGGATGGAAAAACCTGGAAGAGGCGCGAACATCGATCGCAGGAACCAACCAAGCCACTGATCAGCCCGCTGGAGTGGGAACGAATGTCGTGAAAATGAATCAAACCATTACACAGAATAACCAATTGGGTGGAGGCAAGAGAAAAGGGAGCAGCGAGGGCGGCCAGCACGGCCCAAATAAGAACAAGCCCGTGGAAAAATTTAAGCTAGTCTACGCGACTTACACCAAGCTAACAAACACTAGGGAGAACATTTTCCTAGCAAACTCTGCTCGCCTTCCCTGGAAAATGCCGGAGCCTTTGAAGCAACAGAAGGCCAAGCAGGACCCCTCCAAGTTTTGTCGATTCCACAACGACATTGGCCACAACACTGACGATTGTAGGCATTTGAAGGATGAGATCGAGACTCTCATCAGAGCCGGACACTTGGCTCAGTATGCGCGGAATAGAGTTCCTACCGGTCAATCTGCTCCAGAAGCTCCGGTAAGTTAGCCCGGGCCCCGGATAAATCAGGACACCCTTCCTCCTGTGATAGGAGGAGAGATATCCACGATCTCCGGAGGCCCCCATTTGGCCTGCACGAGCAGGGGTGCCCAGAAGAGATATGTCAATAAGTTGAAGGTTCATAACGGAGTGGAGTTCTTCCTAGAGTAGCATCTACCCAAACAGCAACGACTGGAGAGGCAACCAATCATATTCACCGAGGAAGATGCTAGTCACGTCCAGTTCCCCCATAACGACCCTCTGGTCATAGCCGCCCAGCTCTCCAAATGGAGAGTTAGGAGGATACTAGTCAATAATGGGAGTTCGGTGAACCTGCTGTTCTGGTCTACGCTGGAAAAGATGGGTTTATCTGTCACCGAGTTGAAAGCCACCGCCATGATGCTATATGGATTTTTCGGAGAAGGGTCGGCAACAATAGGAACAATCGAGCTGGTGATTACCTTGGGAGAGGGACCGCAGACTGTCTCTAAACTCCTCGAGTTTGTGGTCATCGATTGTCCCGCCGCATTCATTGTCATTCTGGGCCGACCTACATTGATAGCATTTGAAGCCATAACCTCCATCTGCCACCTCGCACTAAAATTCCCCTTTTCCACGGGGATATGCACGATCAGAGGTGATCAGATCCCTACCAGGGAATGCTATAGTATTTCCATGAAGGGAAAGTCAAGACCCAGGCAGCAGACGATGACCATCCAGGGCGGGAGTGAGGAATCTCAGAAAATTATACCTTTTCCTGAGATAGAAAAAAGTTAGAATGCCAGGGGGGAGAGTATAATCTTAAATAAGGATATCGACCCCAGAATAGGCGAGGATAGATTCGAGCTCCAAGCCATCGAAGTGCTCGAGGAGGTGAATATCGACCCACAAGACCCCTCAAAGGTGGTAAAGCTCGGGAAAAACCAATGTAGCGAAAGGAAGGCGGAGCTGATTAGGTTTCTACAAGAAAATCTAGATGTGTTCGCCTGGTCTCATGGATACATGGTAGGGATCAAACCGAGCATCATCATGCACACCCTCCACTTGGATAAAAACGTGCCTGCAATGTCCCAGAAACAAAGGGACCTGGGAACGACCCGAGCTGAGGCCCTAGAGGAGGAAGTAGCCCGAATCTTAAAGTGCGGCTTCATCCACGAGGCAAAGTTCCCGATCTGGGTCGCCAATCCTGTGTTGGTCCCGAAGCCCAATGGAAAATGGCGGACCTGCATCGACTTTTCCGATCTAAACAAAGCCAACCCCAAAGATTGCTTCCCTTTGCCAAGGATTGACCAATTGGTAGATGCCACGGCGAGGCACGAGCTCATGTCTTTTATGGATGCGTACTCAGGCTATAACCAGATTGCCATGAATCCGACAGACCAGGAACACACTAGCTTCATGACCCCAACTAATGTTTATTGTTACAAGGTCATGCCTTTCGGGCTGAAAAACGTAGGAGCTACGTACCAGAGGTTGGTAAATAGGATGTTTACCAATCAGATCGGGAAAATATGGAAGTGTATGTTGACAACATGTTGGTCAAGTCAAAAACTGCCGATAACCATGTCTCCGATCTGGAGGAATGCTTTAAGATTTTGAGAGAATACGGCATGAGGCTAAACCCCCAAAAGTGTACTTTCAGGGTTGCGTCAGGAAAATTCCTGGGTTTCACTGTCAATACCAGAGGAATAGAGGCGAACCCCAATAAGATCAGGTCGCTACTCGAGATGCCCTTACCTCGGTCGTGAAAAGATGTTCAAATTCTGACAAGAAGGGTGGCAGCCCTTAATCGGTTTATTTCCAAATCTACCGATAAGTGTTTGCCATTCTATAACTTGCTCCGGGGAAATAAAATATTCGAGTGGACCAAAGAATGCAAATATGCCTTCCTCAACCTGAAAGCACATTTAGTCGAGCCGCCCGTATTGTCCAAACCAACAGCAGGAGAACCTCATTTCCTTTACCTAGCTATCACGGAAGATACGGCTAGCGCCAGACTGGTCCGGGAAGAAGACTGGTCTCAAAAGCCAGTCTATTACATCAACAAGAGGCTTCTCTGAGCTGAATCCCGATACCCGTTGATGGAAAAGATGGACTTCTACCTTATTACGGCCTCCCGAAAGCTCAAACCGTATTTCTAGTCCCACTCAATACACGTCATAACCGATCAACCTTCATGGCAAGTTTCGCAGAAACCTGAAGCATCCGGACGTCTGTTGAAGTGGGCTATCGAGCTTAGCCAATTTGAGATACTGTACGTGTTGTGAATTTCTATAAAAGCCAAGCCCTGGCTGATTTTGTGGCAGAATGCACAGGATTCCGAGAAGACCCGGCGGAAGAATCAGCTCGAGTCTCATGGAAAGTCTTCGTAGATGGCTCGTCTAACGAGAACAGCTCCGGGGCTGGAAGCATATTGATATCCCCAGTGGGACATCGATTCCACTCGGCGTTATGATTCGAATTCAAAGCTTCCAATAATGAGGCCGAATACGAAGCTTTATTGGCTGGGCTAAGGGTGGCCTAGGAGCTGAAGGACAGCTCCGTCCAGTGTTACAGCGATTCCCAGCTCGTGGTAAACCAAGTGTTAGGAGAATACCAAGCACGGGGAACCAAGATGGCTGCTTACCTGGCCAAGGAAAAGAAAGAGCTATCTGCATTTGAGCACGGCTTAATTGAACAGATACCTCGGGAGCAGAATGCCAACGCTGACACCTTGGGAAAGCTTACCACCTCCGGGGAGGCAGAAACTTTGGGGCTGGTGCTGATAGAGTTCTTGGAAAGACCAAGCATAGAGAAAATTGGGGTGGAGGTCGAGATGATTGACACCAGACCGACCTGGATGACTCCCATACTCGAGTATCTCACAACAGGGAAGTTACCCGAGGAGCGAAACGACGCAAGGAGGGTACTTTACCAGGCTCTGAGGTATATAATGATAGACGGGATATTGTACTGGCGTGGCCTCTCTTTACCTCTTCTACGATGTGTTCTGCTAGGCGAGGCGAAGACCATTTTGTAGGAGGTGCACAAGGGCTTTTGTGAAGATCATGCTGGGGGGGAAAGACCTGGCCTTGAAGATATTGAGGCAAGGGTATTATTGGCCCACTCTGTCGAAGGACTCGATTTCCTACGTCCAAAAATGTAACATGTGCCAGCGATTCGCCACAATTGCCCGAGCTCCTCCAGTTGAGCTGAAAATGATCTCGTCCCCATGGCCGTTTGCGGTCTGGGGGATTGACTTAGTTGGTGTCCTCCCCACTGGAAAAGGAGGATTTCGCTACGCGGTGGTGGCTATCGACTACTTCACAAAGTGGGCAGAAGCAGAGCCCCTGGTGACGATCACTTCAAAGAGGTTCCTCGACTTCGTGGTCAAGAATATTGTCTGCCGATTCGGGCTGCCAAAGAAGATCGTCTCAGATAATGGAAAGCAGTTCCATAGCGATCTCTTCATTGAATTCTGCGAGAGGCACGACATAGTTAAAAGTTTCTCCTCCGTGGCCTATCCCCAGGCCAATGGGCAGGTCGAGGCTGTCAACAAGACGCTAAAAGCAAGCCTTAAGAAGAGGCTGGATGATGCCAAGGGATTTTGGCCCGAACAGCTCCCCCAGGTACTGTGGGCATACCGGACCTCACACCAAACTTCGACGGGTCACACTCCTTTCTCCCTGGCTTTCGGGAGTGAGGTCGTCCGTTCTGTCGAAGTAAAGGTAGCCTTGCATAGAGTCCAGACATTTGACAAGGACCAGAATGACAAATTGCTCTGCGCATCCCTCGACCTAATTGACAAAAAATGAGAAGCTTCACAGCTGCAGCTCGCGCATTATCAACATAAGATCACTCGTTATTTCAACTCAAAGGTCAAGAAACGCATCTTTAGCGTAGGCGACCTAGTACTCAAAAGAGTCTTCTTAGCTAGTAAGGATCCGAAGGACGGAGTGTCGGGACCAAACTGGGAAGGGCCCTATCAAATAATAGAAGTCGTGAAAGAAGGAACCTTTAAGCTAGCTCGGCTTAATGGAGAAGCGGTCCCACGGACTTGGAACGCGATAGACCTGAAGAAATATTATCAGTAATACATTTGTATGGCTTAATTAGAAAAGCCACCTTTGTTTATTAAATAATGAGAGACAGTCCTTTCGCTTTGTCGTATATGTTTGTGGATGTATTGTTAAAAAAGCATGTTTCAAGTAACCAAGAAAGGTCATTTCTTGATTACTTGGGGGGCTTATATCCTGGATACGACCAGGTCCTAAAACTTAGAAGTTGATTCAAATTGATTAATTGATGTTTTTCTTAAAAAGCACGAGATATCAATAAAGAATTAACGCGAACTAAGTTTTTAAAGTTAATGTCCTGGATACGACCAGGTCCTAAAACTTAGAAGTAGGTTTAAATTGATTGATCGATGTTTTTCTTAAAAAACACGAGATATCAATAAAGAATTAACGCGAGCTAAGTTTTTAAAGTTAATGTCCTGGATACGACCAGGTCCTAAAACTTAGAAGTTGGTTTAAATTGATTGATCGATGTTTTTCTTAAAAAGCACAAGATATCAATAAAGAATTAATGCAAACTAAGTTTTAAAGTTAATATCCTAGATACGACCAGGTCTAGAACTTAGAAGTTAGTTTAAATTGATCGACCGATATTTTTCTCAAAAAGCACGAGATATCAATAAAAACACTAACAGAAACTAAGTTCTTACCAAATGCGTTGAAAATGAATAACAATAAAGGTAAAAAATAGATTAAAGTTAAATCTGGGGAAACCAATTGTGTCGAGGAGAAAAACCTCGTGGTAGAAGATTACAAATAAAAAAGAAAAAGAAAAAGAAGGATCAAAATTCCTAGGCCCCTCCAGGCCGCTTTGACGAAGTCACCCCTTTGGCATCCTGCTCACCTGCAGCGGAAGTCTCCCCAGTCTCAGAGGGTGCCTCCTGTTGAAGTCGAGCCTTAAACTTCTCGAGGAAGGGCTCCCACACCTCAGGTGCCAGGAAGGAAAAATCGCCATCCTGGTTGAAGGCCCAGCAATGATAAAGCATGGCCTCCATGGAGGAGCTGGAAGATTGCCTCTCTGCCACAAGGGTGGCCTTGGCCTCCTCGAGCTCAACCTTCGCGGCATCCAAGGCGACCTGTGTAGCCTCGGCCTCCAGTAGCTTAGCCCAGTTTTCTTCCAGATAAGCTTGCGCAGTGATCAAGGCAGCCTGCGTGACCTTGTCGCTTTCCCTGGCAGCCGTCAGGGCAGCCTTGTCATCTCACTCTTGTTGTTGAGCAGACGCGAGAGCGGCCTAAGCTGTCTGGAACTCGCCCTTGATCTCATCAAAACTGGCCCTGGACCGAGCTATGCTTTGGTGTAGAGCCAAAGCCGCCTGCAAGGTCAAAAGATAATAAGGCATGTGCTTTAGAAAAAGCAAAGAGAACCATTGATTAAGCAAACTTACCGTGAGGGTAATCCCCAGTGAAAACTCCATAACGTTCTCGGGGCTCCTCGTCTCGATCTCCCATAAGTCCCTTGGGGTGGCATTGTAGTAATGATCCACCGTATAGCTCGCGGTTTCGTAAACCATCCCTTAAAAGGTCTCGGGGATTTTCTCCAGGGCCTGAGTGTTGACCGGGATGCGCACAGTGGGATTCGGAGCTGGCAAGGTCCCAGTTGGTACCTCTAGTTGCTGGTTAGAGACCGGAGGTCGCAGGGGAGGTGGGGGCATCTTCTCTGTGGTGGGAGGAACATGGCCCCTCCCCTTGGCGGGAGACTTGGAGGTGGTCCCAGGATGGGGAGTTTTCTTGGTCAGCCGGGGCTTCTTTACCAATGGTCCAGATAGCCCGGAGGGAGGATTCCCCCGCTGGAAAATGGATCGCAGGACGTTGTCCCCGGGCTGTGACATCTCCTCGCCTGAAACAAAGACAAGGAAGTGTTAGTATGCATGTAAAAATACTTGATGGCAAAAATCTAAAGAATGTATTGAAAAGGTCCTACCCTCCGAGCTAGAGGAGGAATCTATCGCCATGACCTCCGGCCGTGGAGCTTCTACGGGGGAGTCTAAGATTATAACTTCACGAATGAAAGGGGGCTCTGGGTCCGGATCCGCCTCAGGAATGGACTCCTCTACATACTGCCTAAGCCCCGGAGCAACTACACCCTCCAGAAGGGAGGGCCATGACCTAAGGTTGGTCCCATACTCCTCGAAAAGGCTGACCTAAAAGCCAGGGTATTGTCTACAACTATAGTGCCCCTAGGGCGGCCCATGTCATGGCGCAACACTAGTTGATCAATGCACTAGAGTGGAGTTATGCTACGGTCTGGGCCATTTTGATGACGATGTATGAGATGGCTGGGTTAAACCTAGCAAGTCGTAGGTCTGCGGCAGCCCTGTCTAAGTCCTCAAACAACTATGGGTTATCTTGGCCGGAGGGGCCGACTGCTACCCCAGACTGGATCTGCTCTGCGTCGACCCGCTGGGCGATCTCAAGAGCCCACTTCCGACGCACGAGCGACACCTCGTCTTCCTCGTCCTACTCGACGTCATCAGCAGCACCCCCCTCGGGGATGGGCATCATTTAATGAGTTGCTGGGACGGTCCACGGCCTCCTCAAGGCCAGGGTCTGGCCCGGAGAAATTAACTTACACGCCAGCATTGTCTCATCAGACACGAGCTGGCGGTAGTCTTTTCCGCTTGGAGGGAGCCCCGCCAAGGTTTCATATTGACTCCCAAGGGTCACCGATTTAGCCGTCCTCGCAAAAATAGCTGCACGATGGTATTCAAGTCAATATGCATTGAAAGAAGCAAATCAGTGACAATTTTGTGAGCTTAGGATAGAAAGAACTTACGAGGACAGTTGAAGTAGTGGTGTTCGGAGTTGCGAAACCCCGTCGACATAAAGAACTGGTCCTTGAAGTCAATGGGGTGGCTGGGCAGCTCGATGACTGCGGCAGAGTTGGGAAAACGGGTCAAGCAATAGAACCCGTCGCCTCACCCCCGTTGATCTGGGCTAGCTTTGAGGCAGAAGAAATAGAGAATGTCCACCGGTGTAGGGACCTCCCATTCCTGCTTCAGGAACAGATACCTCAGCCCCGCTAATAGGCGGTAGGAGTTAGGGGGGAGTTGAAAGGGGGCCAGGTTCACGTAGTTTAGAAAATCCGTGAAGTACTGGTCCAGAGGTAGAAAGGCCCTGGCCTTGAGGTATTCGTCGCTCCAGGCTATGAAGTCCTCATTGAGCAGTGTGCAGCTCTACTCGCCCTCGAGGGGAGGTCGGGCAACAAGAGCGCCTGTCCCTATTTCGATGTTATTGGACAGCAGGATCTTGTTGACCTTCCCCTGAGTTGTAAGCTTCGAGATTATCCTCTCGGCCTCGAAGAAGGCGTCAGTTCCCACCTCGACCTCTTTCTCCACGACGGGACCAAAGTGGGGGGTCAGGGATTTAGCTACCACCTCCTTCCCTTGCTGGCCTGCTGGGATGACGAGCTAGCGGCACTGTTTTTGGGCATGTTCTTCCTGGGTCCCATCTTGTCGCCTAACGAACAAAGATGAAGAAACTTTAGATAGGAGACCTTGAAATAGGAAAGGGAATCTAGCGCGAGAAATGATTTTCTTACACGGACTGAGGTAATCTCAATCCGCGGTGCGTGAGACCACACGGTTCTATGAACACGTTCCTATGTTCCTAACGGGTCCCCGATTGCTCGGGATCCGTGTGTCAGGAGGGTCAGGATAATGCTTGCCTTGGAGGGAAAGTTTCAAAAAGCAATACCTCCTAGGAAGCGTGACCCATAAGCTACCCGGTTTTGTACCCCAAAAACCTATTGCCTTCCCCTCTCCAAATAGGCATTCCGAAAAGTTACCCAGAAAAGTCACCCCAGAATTATCTTGTCCTATACGTCACATTCCTAAGAATATTCTCATATGATCGATACCCCTAGGATAAAAACCTACTCACAAAACACCAGCCAAAAAGAAAAAAAACAACCTACAGTGTGCGACTAAGAAAGAAGTTTACCTAACAAGAGAAACAGAAACATCTAAACATACAATAGGCAGAGGACTTACAGAGTTTTTACTGTGTGAAAATCGCAAGAGGCGTAGGAGTCAGAGTCCTGGTGGAGCCTTTAGAACTGGAGTCGCGAAGAAACCCTTGTGTCAGGAGCGTAGAGACCTCTGGGACGATAACCGGAAGGAAAAAGACTTCTGAGGCTAAAGAAGAGAGAAGATGAGGAAATTTTTTTCAAATAAAGGGTGGCTCATGCGAAAGGTTTCCAACCTTATATATACGTAAAAGGAAAAGGAGCGAGGACCGTTCGATCCCCTTAATGCGAGATACGAGGGTCACAACTCGAAAGACGAAACGACGGCCGAAGATAGGCTAGGCCATTTAATGCGATTCTCGGAAGCCGGACCGTCGCCAACCATGATGCTCCACGTGTCCGATACCAGCACAATGGGTGGGGCATGAAGATTCGAAAAAGAAACCTAAAAGCCCCCGTCGTGGCCACAGATGATGTCATGTGTCATGAGCAGGGGCTTGGGGGGCAAATGTACGCCCTAAATATCCACGAGTTATTAGCAAGCTGGAAAAGGGCATAATTCAATCCGCCATGTGGAAACCGTCTACCCGAAGCTGCTGTTACGAGTCTCCATCTCTTTAGTCCGAGCTGATCAAAGAGTTAGCAAGTATAATCGAAGGAAACGGGTCAGCAGTATGGATATCACGAGCTGGCGCTACATCAGGCTCAAGGTGCGGCATAGATCTGGGATCCCCGACCATTTGTGAAGTCAACCACGCAATGTAAATGTGCGCATATCAGACATCACATGTCTATTCCATTCCTGAATTTTCGGACACGCAGCATAAACGTGCGTGTTCAGGCACCCCACAACTGGTTTGGGCCATGCGGCCCATTATCCCCCTTACCTATTGAATAGACAACACCTCATTGTTAGGTTTTAGGAATTAATCATAAGTGTCACAAAGATGACATGATGGCTAAGAAGGTCACTGGATGACCCCC
The DNA here is from genome assembly GCF_963169125.1 of Humulus lupulus. Classification (NCBI taxonomy): domain Eukaryota; kingdom Viridiplantae; phylum Streptophyta; class Magnoliopsida; order Rosales; family Cannabaceae; genus Humulus; species Humulus lupulus. The sequence continues at coordinate 77,845,238 of NC_084801.1, forward strand.
TTTGCCAACACCCAGATATCCTCTCCCTATAAATATCGAGACCCTGGGCGTTGCAAGGGGTTGGCATTTTGATTGTAAAGAAACACTCTGTAAGGAATACTATAGAGATATCAATAATATTGACTGGTTGACTAGAGGAATTTTAACCTTCGAACCACCTAAAAGGAATGGAGTGATAACCTTCCCACAATACTAATTTCGCCAGTTTGGAATATAAATATTTACATATTACGGTTCACTATTTAGCACTAATCCATCCCATTTATTCATATAATTATCTATTGGCGAAGAACCGTGTCAACAAGTCTGAGCTTGTTATTTTGTTTATCTATAAAATAGGCTCTTGGCCATGTGAATTATTTGTAAAACGATAGAATAAAAAAAAATCAAATTGTCTCTCACTAAAACTGTTATCTTTCTCTCTAGTTCTTTGTCATTTCTGTTAATGTCTATTTCTCTCCCTAAATTATCCTATTCTATTGCTCATTCTTTTTTCTTTCTTGGTTCTGCATCAGTAAGGAGGTTTAATTCCAATGTCAAATTCAATTAAAATGTTCAAAATAACTGATCTATGGCTTATTACTTGATATTTTATATAGGAAATTCTAGAATGTGCTCATAGATTCAGATAGTGGGACCATAAAACTTGAGAGCTACCAAATAAAAAAAAAAAATTATGATACCTCTGGATAGGTAAGAACATTCATTAAAGTAACAAATGGTACATCTTTGTTGTCAACCTATGCATGACAACAGAACAAGTACACACATCATCATCACTTGAGAATAATTTTCAAATAATGAATGGTAAGCATAAATAAATATACATATATAATTAACAAATTGTAAATTAAAGGAGAAACTATATATTGAGAAGTAAAATCATGTTAATTTCAAGGAGAAACTATACATGACCCTGAAAATAAACGAAAATCAGCCAGAGCTACTTGCAATAGAATATAGCAAATCAAACTCATATATACGCTTCAACCATTATCAAATATAACCATTATAGATAAGTAAGCAATCCAATTCACCAGCATGTATTACAGTAGTCATTATGTATAGTAAGTACGCATATGACACCATTAATATGTTTACCAGAAAAGCTCTACTATGCTTTAAAATAAGTTCTACAAGCAAATAATATAATATCAAGATCCTTAAAAGAAACTAGAAGGTAACACAAAGACAGATAAAGTGAACCAGCAACAAATTTTCAGTAGTCCATATAATATATTCAAGAATTTCATTCTCTCCATTTCACAAAATCATCACAAGCATTTAAAGCATTGGATCCCAAGAAGCTTCTCATACACCTGAACCAAATACCCATTTAAACTCAAACCAGTAATCAAGAATCAAGCATACAAAACAGAGAGCTTGTGCTAGTAACAGGAAAATAAAACACAACCAATTTATACAGAAAGAAAGCACTTAAAAAAAAAAATCGACATGTCCTCCATAAGAAATCAAATTTTTTTTTTACAAGTCCTCTAAAGCAAACCACAGTGACATACCTACTAGCATGAACATAGATGACATACATTTTAAAAGAAATCATAAACAAAATCAAAATTTGGGGTGTGGACAACACAGGGAAGGTCACTATTCTAATAGTGAGAAATATATAGAAGAAATGGCTTACCTCACCAAGGTGATGCAAAATACCATAAAGTCCACCAAATATTGTACAGAATACCATATCTGTATGTCCATGAAATATACCTGTAAAGTAGAAATAAAATAATGTGTCAAGCATTTATGCTAGACCAGGTTGATCTATAAACGAAGCTTCTAACTTCTTCCCTAATTCTTTGTTCAAGATATTTTACAGTGTTCGTCATTAATAAATTTAAACTAAGATGGGCTTCCATAACTAGTGCATATATTATCAAGAAGTGAGTATGACAAAAAACACTCACAACTACTATAGGAGCCCATACTGCAATTATTGCACCAGCGTTATTCTGTACTGCAAGAGAAGCAATTTTTTTGGGGGTTAGATTTAGTAGCTATACCAGGTTTCTGATTAATTTTTTTGGACAAACTATATACAAAGGAATAGAGAAAACCTTCTGGGAAAAGCTCATGCCAGTCATAAATTTTCACACCAATTTTCATGATCTGCTTTGTTGGTCCTATGGGAGGCTTTATCTGCATTATTCCACTGGTCGCAGTTAACAGTATGTATGCTTTCATGTTTATATTTAACTAGCATAAGAATCAGAAAGATTATAATGAACAGAAATGCTAAGAATTAATTAGCTCTGATTTTATGTCGAAAGTTGAGAATTAGATAGTACAATTTCCACTAAAGGAAGATATTTATGGCAATCTAAAATGAAAGATTTATTAGTAAATTATCTAATAAATAGTCATGTATTATGGAGTTATTATGTAGTTGCATATGACAGCTTACCTCAAACTAGTAGTTGAAAGAAAATCTGCTCAATAGTACTAGTATCCAGAACATTGTGTACCTATAAAATACACAAATTATAACACATTAGGGGGAAATGATAAGAATAGAGACAACTCAATAGCTATTTTAGAAGGGAGAAATGGGAAATTACTTCAGCACAGAGACATGGCTTTCTTGCATCCCACGTCCCACATATAATCTAGGCTATGTGATAAAAACAAATATTTTAGGGAATATACACAAAGCTTAAAACCAGAAGTTGATTAAACAAAGAAAGTAAATTGAATATGGGTACAATTACATGACCAATTTTAGCTGGCCAAATATGTGGCATACTGCGTAATCAAATTTTGAGTTGATCTTTGGATATTTAATAAAAAAGATTTTAATTATGTTTTATAGAAAGAGGTATTTGGTGTAGTGACTGTATAATATATCTTACCATAACCCTTGTCACTCTCTAACTCTATCACTTTTGAATGCCTCTAGTTTCTCCAATGAAAGCCATCACCACCTGCATTCAAACAATTTAATTTAAGCTATAATAATTCAAAAATAATCATATTAAAGAAAGCATAGCAAAATCTTCCATAGATAAAGCAATAAGACTTTCCCTATGAAATGAAAGTTTGTAAAGAGAGTTTTTTCAGCTCTGTTTTCAACCTGTGGAACAAAATTTTCAGCTTGTGACATAGAGTCCTGACCCTTTCCAGAGAGTTTAGCTGATGTAACAGTGAAAATAACCTCGAATCCATAACTTATCAAAATATTTCTATATTCACTAAAAAAATAAATTCAAAATGGACTATAATGCTTCTTTCCAAATATTTGAAAATCCAAAAAGGAACTACACTTGCATTGTTTGCATGACCTCATGCAATCGATGTTGTTTTTCATGTGCTTTCTTTTCTCTTTAATTTTGAATCCTTTTCTATTCTTATAATGTTAACAAATATACATTTTTCAACATTACCCTATTAGTTTCCGTGAATTGGATATTAGAACTTCGAACAAACTAGTATAGGATTAGAATAATGATAGACATCAGCAGGTATTTTTGGAGGGTTCGAATAATCTGTTCATTGCAGTCATTGCTTGATTGAATGTTTAATAGAAATTTTTTTGCAAATGTCATTTAGTTAATAAATCAAGACAAATAACTAGTTAGTTAGAACAAGTTTTAAGCTGATGCAGCAAGGTTAATCAAATTTGAGGACTAAACAAAATCATACATTTGCTACAAATTTTTGGCTTACATTTAGAACTAAAGAGTGATTCAGTTGTTAGTGAATAGTTTTTCCCCAATGAAATTGATGGCACATTAGACATGTGTGTTGTGTTTTGAGGTGGACACTGTCATCTATGCTTCATATTGGACTAAAATTGATGGCACTGTCGATTGCTGTAGAGCCAAAGGGTTTATTTTTACTTTAGAACATATCATGGAGAAATGACAAGATTTACATTATTTTCTTACTGAGATTGATTCATGACCTCTATAATATGCATAATGTTGCATTATAACAGTGTTTTAATTATCGTGTTCTGACTCAAATCATTCTGTATTGATCAGAGCTTGGTTTGTCGTTTCCAAGGTGACTTGCATGAAGAAGACTCACTATGACAAGAAGCTATACTGATGAACTAGAAGAAAAGAATCTTGTAGCTTTTACTTATTAAAACCCTAGCTTTTCTCTATGTAAAACACGCAGCACACGAATTCAGAACATATCAATGAGAATTTAGACCACAAAACACGGAAAACCCTTAGAGCATGATCATTTACCTTGAGCGCGAGCCACAACAGCCAACAAGTTAAAGATATCCAAGTGTCCATTAATTTTATTGTCCTGATCTCCAGGGAGCAGAAGTCTTGAGCCGACATCGTCTGGTTGAGTTTTCCTCCTACACTGATTATGCCCAGCAAGCCTCCTTCTACAACTCTACTTGCCCTCGTAAAACTCGGAAAGGGGATGAAACCTGCTTGGAGCAAGCAAGAAGATGATGAACCTCACCATTCTAAACAACAGAAATCTACAGCAAAAATTACCAGAGAGAACCCTCTTATTGGGTCTGGATCCAGGGTCATCCCGACAAGTTAAGCCGCCCCTAGATTAAGGCGGAGAGTGGCATCGGTTATCTTGGGAGTTTTCTTCTTCAAGTTAAAAGGAGTTGCAGGGAATTCTTCCGTCTTGGCGTAGTCCGTAGCGTTGACGGGGGGGAGGCCGCAGAGTCAAGGGGCTTGGCAAGGAATCTAACCGTGTCTCAGTCCCAGACCTTAGGGTTCCAGTTATCAACGGGATTGGAGTTTGTGAACCACTGCGGGTAATTAGGGGCCAGATAAGGAAGATCGCGTTTTGAGAGAGATGAGCACAGGATCATGGAGAGAGTGACTGAGCATTCTTCTGAGAAAATTATTTTTACTTTGTAATTAAAAAAGGAAGAAAAAAAAACACCGCCTTACAATTTAGTGGGCTCCCAAAAGTTATACCGCCTTTTTCTTTTTTACATTGCCACTTATCATAATACTTTTTCAGTAGTCTTATATTCATGTGTTATGAAAATGGTTATTTGGTGTAGTGAAGGAAGCATCGTCCCGGGCAATCCGGCCCGACGTAGGTCATTCAGAGCTGCCAGTGCATCCACTTCACCGACCCTTGGTGGCACCATGCTCAGGCCACCAAGACCCAGGTCCATCGACGCACGGGCCAGGCAAGGGTCCCAGGTTGTACTTGGTAAGTTCCAGCTCAAGGACTTGTTTGTACAAGGATGAGATTCAAGAGTTACATAAAAAGACTCAAAGGCTGGAAACCACGATAGAGAGCATGCAAGAGATCTTCAACGACCTACTGCTAGGAAAGTCGAGCATACCCCTTCCTAAGCGTAAAGAGAAGGAGCGTGAAAAAGGGGAAAACACTGCCCCCGTAGACGATGGGAGAGCCCGACTTTCTACAAGTAAAACTCCCCAGACAAAGTACCACGAGGAATCTAGACCGACGAAATGCCCCAAGGAGCAAAGGTGGAGGGAAGATGATGGTTGTAAGAACGAAGCAGAAGTCACCTCAAAAGAAGCGCCCCCCGCGGCTCCCCCGAGGAACACAACCAAAGTAAGGGTTCAGTCTGAGGACCCGCGAGACTCCTGAAGCAAAAAGAGGAGGGGACTAGACGCCAAAATGCAAAGCCCTTGAGGCAAGAGTACCACTGCACTTAGGGGGCACATGGATGAAATAGAATTTGACCATGATTCGCCCTTCACAAGGGAGATCCAAGCTGAGAAAATGCCCACTGACTTCAGAGAGCCTCGCATAACTCCGTACGAGGGTACTACAGACAGAAAATATCACTTAGACTCCTTCAATAACTTAATGAGGTTAAGAGGGGTCAACAACATGGAAAAGTGCCATTGCTTTGTCGTTACGCTTAAAGGAGTGGCGTACAAGTTGTTCAAGAGGTTAAGGCCAGGAACAATCAAGTCATGGCAGTAATTCTCTGATGAATTTCTTCAGCAACACCATGCAGCCTGTGATTACATCATGCCAATTACCAGCCTCACTAACATAAAACAAGGTGAGAACGAATGTCTGAAGGACTATATACATAGGTTCAATATAGAAGCAACAAAGGTTGGAAGTTTTACCAAAGCGGGGCTCAAGATGGCCATTACCGCCAGAGTTCGTCCAGGATGATTTTTTCGAGAGAGCACAGAAGTACATATGGGATGAAGAGGGTCATAAGAACTCGCATGTTGAAGAAAGCGAACCTTCCTCCAGTCACCCTACAACCAATACATCTGAAGATTCCATATAGAAGGGGGTGTTGTGCTAGAGGGGTTGCTGACCAAGTTTGAGATTGAACGAAGACCATCTAGCCATGAGAGTCCCGACCCGAGGGGAGATCACCTCAAAAATTTCAAAAAGGGTCTCAAAAGTAAATGCCTGCAAAAAGGGTCTCGAAGTAGATGCTTGCCAAAAAGGGTCTCAAAGAAGACGCTTGCAAAAATATTACTATGCCTAATGACGAGAAGGACGCTTCTCGCAAGAAAAAATAAGCACGCGCAAAAGTATGTAAAAGGATAACTAGACCCCAAGGGGTCAACATATCATTATAGATACAATCAAGGTGCACCAAAGAGTGACCTACCGAACCCCCTTTCGTGTGGGATCCAAAGGACCTCGAGCATGACAAATACAAAAAAAAATGAATAATAAAAAGGATGAGAAGAGTCTACAAGAACGCCTAAAGGCCTCCATATAGACTGGGGGCAAATGTGGATGCCAAAAATTGACCAAGGAAAAAACCTTTGGTCCCTAGTTAGTCTACGTGGTTAAAGGTCGAGTATTCATGCTATTGGGCTCGGACTTATGGGTCTTGTGAATATGGAATAATTTCTCTTAAAGCTTTCCTCGATGGAAGTATGGAAATTATAGGTGAACATTTCTCTAGGCCAATGGCCTCGCGCCATCAAGGTATTTCACGGATCGTATGGGTCTCATGCCTAGAAGGGTGTCTCGCACCATGCCACGCCCAGCCTCGCGCAGCAAGACACCCCAGATTTCGCCCAGCCTCGCGTAGCGAGGGGCTCCATGCCTTGCCCAGCCTCGCATAGTGAGGCGCGCCAAGCCTCGCCCAGCCTCACGTAGCGATGCGCTCTAGGCCTCGCGCTGCCTTGCCCAATCTCGCCCAACGAGGCGCACCAAGCCTAGCCCAGCCTCACGTAGCGAGGTGCTCTAGGCCACGTGCAGCGAGACACTCCATGCATCGCTATACCTCGCCCACCTGCCACGCACCTAGCACTTTGCGAGACGTCACACCCTCATGCACCCAGGTGCCTCGTGAGACATCACGCCCCCGTGCACCAAAGGGCCTCGCAAGATGTCATGCTCCTACGCACCTAGGTGCCTCACACCATCTGTCTTGCACCAAGGGTCCTCGCGAGGCATCACACCCCTATGCACCTAGGTGCCTCGCACCAGCTGTCTCGCGTCACCAGCATCCGCCTCGTGCTATGCCCCGTCTTGGAGGCTGGCCAGGTGAAGAGTTATGAGAAGGCTTGGGCTCCCCCGTAAACCACATGTAGCCATAGCACCTCATCATCTTGCTCCAGGTATTGACACCGCTTATGGGTCGAAGGCACTTCGCCCACATGAAAAGTTTCCAAGGGCATCTTTGCCATGGGACTATAGCTTGGAGGAGAGCCACGCGTAGTGAGGACTTTATTGCCCCACCACGTGCTATATGACCCTTATGCCCCAAGTAGGGAAAGGGAAACCAGTAAGTGTATCAAACACTTAGAAAAACATTAGAAGGTGATGAGAGGATGTATTTTGGAGAGGGGAGAAGGATCTTCAAGTACGGAGGACGTGGGCAGGTACAAAGTACCTGCGCGTGTATGGGTGCAGAATGTACGACCACGAGGAGGACAGACGCGTGACCCTAACATCTGAATCATACAAGTAGTGGTGGAACGGATATTTACAAAGAGTGGAGACACTAACCTCTGGCTATGTACCAGGCCGACACCATCACTTTCAGCTCCACTATGACCTATGCCACAACCCTGACAATGTACCTGTGTACAATCTTGTCCCTTGGGACCACGATGTATTAGGGGCCATTAGAGCCCCAATATAAATAGACATTCACCCCTCCAGCAAGGGTGTTGGAAAAACTCATTGTACACTAATGCTATTGAGCAATATACAGAGGCTTACTCCATTGTTGATCTGTATTTTACCTTTCCTTAAGCTTATTCTAAGTTCTTATGTAAATCTAAATATCTTCATACTTATCTTTGAGTTTTCCGATCTGATTCCATTGATGAGATTTCACCATCAACAGAGGGGATTCTAGTGGACCCAACAAAGATAGAGGCAGTGAGAGACTGGCCGAGGCTGAGCAGTGTAACAGAGGTTAGAAGCTTCTTGGGGTTAGCAGGGTACTATTGACATTTCATTGAGGGATTCTCTAGAATAGCCACACTGTTGACTGAGCAGACCCGTAAGAAGACCGAGAATGTCTGGACAGATAGATGTGAGAACAGTTTTAAAGAATTGAAGCAGTGACTGATCATTCTAACGCCCCACGTCACTATGACTACTTACTAGAATGACGACAAGCCCTGCAAACCAACACGAGTCTTTCCAGCGCTTTGTCCTCACTCGCACGCTTCCTGGGAAAACTTCCCAGGAGATCACCCATCATTATATTACTCCAGGTCAATCACAATTAGCTTTGGAGTTCTCAAGTGATGGGCTATCAAAAAGAAGATGCATCTTGTTGGCATAGGTAGTACCTGTTATCCAGATTTCCGGATAGCGTTTAGATTGATACCCTCGGGGAAGCAGAATTACCAATGTCGTTCACGGTAGGTGACCAGAGCTCGCGGATGGACAGAAAGGCTTCGCCTCTCCCGTTTAGTGTCCGGATTACTCTTCCAAGAAAGCGCGACGCGGAGGCTCATCAACCCTCTCGGACTCCCGAAGGGGTATTCTTCGGGGAAGCTCCTTCCAGGAGAAGCTCTTCAAGTAGTCTTCGCGGAAACAGTTCCGTGCCTCGCACGGAACAAAACCAAACGGTCAAGTCATGGAGGAGGCATATTTGGAATGATATCCACCTGACACAGGATCCCGCCTGACACGCCCGACAGGTCAAAGCCGCACACATCCCAGCACGCCTAAGGGTACCTTTTCGCCTACTGTTCCGCTGACAACTTGGAAAAGACGGCTGACTTTGTGTGTTCCCCATACTTTCACGTAAATATACCCACATAGAGTCTTGTAGCCATGCTACTACAGTAATTGTATCCCCTATTTATGGCTGGTGTAATTAAGACTCATGTACGTAGAGAAAAGCCCTAATCCAAAACCCTAGCTATAAAGACCCCTTCATTTTACAAGAAGGGGGACGGCCAACAAATCACATAGCAAGAACTCTACTAAAATCTCTCTAGCTTCATCTTCTTCAAGAGAACCCGAGAGAAACATTGTGAGTGTGTGAAGTTCTTGTACACCAGCCATCTTACTGTAATCCTTTCCAAATATAATAATATCGACTCGTGGACTAGGGCTTGTTAACGCCTGAACCACGTAAAACTCGGTAAACAGTACCCATCAACCAGTACCCATCAACCAATTTAAGCTATCTTTAACTGTGTAGTTCCATACCTACAGAATATTAGAATAATCACACTTGACCTTCCCCAAGCGGTGTGGGATTGCACAACTTTTACCCGATCTTTCCCCCTGTGGATCACAGGATTCTAACTGTCACAATCACCGCTCCAGTACTGAGTCTTCCATCAAACAAGGAGAAGTTTATGGTCTACTGTGATGTTTCGAAGCAGGGTTTGGGGTGTGTATTGATGCAAGCTGGGGAGGTGATAGCCTACACATCTAGACAACTGAAGGAGTATGAGCAAAGTATCCAACTCATGATTTGGAACTAGCAGCGATGGTATTTGCACTAAAGATATGGAGGCACTACTTGTACGGAGAAAAGTGCGAAATATACACCAACCACTAAAGTTTGAAGTATTTATTCACTGAAACGAATTTGAATATGCAGCAAAGGTGTTGGTTAGAGTTAGTGAAGGATTACGATTGAAAGATTTTGTACCATCCAAGAAAGGCCAATGTGGTGGCTGACGCATTGAGTCGAAAGGGGCCAAGGTAGTTGAAGAGATGACGAGAGTAGGAATTGAATTGGTAGTTGGTCAGCTATCCAATATCACTCTTCTGTCCACACTCACTGAGAGGATTAGGGAATCACAAAAGGAGGATCCACAGTTGAGGAAACACAGGGAGGATGGCTTAGGTGGATTTGATAGAGACTTTTCTATTTCCTAGGTGGGTCTATGAGGTATAAGGGTAGGAATTGTGTTCCGATGGATTCTGGTAGTAGGCGAGAGATTCTGGATGAGTCTCATACCACTCCATACTCCTTACATCCAGGTATTATGAAGATGTACCAAGATGTAAGGACTCTGTATTGATGGCCAGGGATGAAGAAGGATGTGGTGGATTATGTGGCCAAGTGTTTAACTTGTTAGCAAGTGAAGGCTGGACATCAAAGGTCAGTAGGCTTGCTACAGCCTTTAGGAATTCAAAAATGGAAGTGGGAGGATATCACCATGGACTTCATGGTTGGATTACCGAAGACAGAAGGACAACATGATTATGTGTGGGTGATTGTGGATAGGTACAACTAATTAGCCCACTTTTTGCCTATTATAACAACTTACACGGTGGAGTAGTACGATGAGTTGTATGTAAAGGAGATTGTGCGACTCCATGGGTCCCCAAGGTCAATAGTATCTGATAGGGATCCCACCTTCACCTCTAAGTTTTGGGAAAGCTTGCAGAAGGCAATGGGCACGCAGTTGCGGTTCAGTACCGCCTATCATCCTCAGACGGATGGACAGTCTGAGAGGACAATTTAGATACTGGAGGATATGTTGCGGGCCTATGTGCTGGACTATGGGGGGATCTTGGAATAGTACTGCTACAAATATAGGCTTTCTCTGCAGTTTTTTTTTTCAACAATAAAGAAAAAGCGTAGAGAAAAGGTTTGAATGAGTCTAAAATATTATATTTAAAATACTATGGGGGGATCTTGGAGTAGCACTACTATTTTATTGCAGTTTAAAAAAAAACGTAGTAAAATTTTGAACTGGGGACTTTTCTCCGCGGTTCTTTAGTAAGAATCGCGGAGAAAACCCTGGTCCCCTTCAATAAACTGCCCGAGACCCTACCTTCTCCCTCATTTCTCATTTTCACAGAAGCATCGCGCGACTCCACCATCGTCCCCAGCCACAGGTAAGCCCCATTTTGACAATTTTAGTTAGTTTTTTTTTTCATTTTCTTGCATATTAAAGCTTTAAATCATGTAAATATACTTAATATTGATTTATTTTGAAGTTTTAGGGAAAAAATGAAGAAATATTGAGTGGGTTTAATGGGGTCTCAATGTATGTTTATAGGGTTATTTTCAAATTTTTTTCTAACATTTTTAAAGTTTATATAGGATTAGAACACATTTTCATTGTTCAAAACATGTATCGATCACTAATACTTGATTTTCTAAATATATATTTAGGTTTTAGGGTATTTTTTATATTATTTTATTTATAATAATGTTACTTACATAATTTTTTATATTAAAATATTATTTCTTACATTATTTTTTATATTATTTACGTAATGATTTTTCTAAAGTATATTTTTCTTAATTATATTATTTTAGGATCTATTCAATTACCATATATTTACTAATGTTTAAATTTTCATTGTAGGAAATATTTTTTTTAATGTGAGGTGTGTTGAAATTGTTGAAGATTAATTTTGAAGGTGAGTAATAATTACTACTTAATTTATTATATTTACAAAATATTGTTAGAGGAGTTTGAATATATTAGATATTCATCAATAGTGAAGTATGTTATGAGATAAAATTGTGTGTTGCAGAGATAACAGAAGGTTGAGAACATGTGTGTCTTAGTGAAGTAGGTTTTGTGAATTATGTGTGTGCTGCGATGACTTATGGTTGAGAACATGCATGTTGTTCGTTATATGTTTTGTTTGATGTGAATTTATAGGTAGATAACTTGGGATATGCTATAAATACAGGGGAAACTCTGCCTAATTTTTTCTTGATGATATTAATTGAACAGGTTTTATAAGTTAATAATGTAATAATAATGTTTTTGTTTATGTTGAAATTGTAAATACATATGAATTTTGGATATGTTATAGAAATAAATGAAACTCTGCCTGTAACGCCCTGGATAGCCAAGACCATTACACTGTGTGTTTATAAAGTGCTGGACTAGCTAATCAAGTCATTTAGTTAAAAACGTGCCATTAAAATTATAAAGGAACTAGGGTTAAAATGTTTTGGTCTCAAATGCCACATTTTCAATAAGAAGCATTTTCTGTTTACACGGGATCCCAAAAATATTATGTTTAAAGACCGTTTACAAAAGACATAAGGTTTAAATTCAATATCAAGCCATATAAAGGCAAAACAGACAGTTAGGCAATCCCTGTCCTGATCCACTCCTCGACCATGGCGATCGAACAGCTGGCTAAGTACATTCAACCCCGCAGCTCTCCTTCTCAGGATTGGTCCAGCTTGCCTTTGCCTTTACCTGCACCACGTAGCACCCGTGAGCCAAGGCCCAGCAAGAAAACACAGCAACAGAGCATAAGCAACCAACAGACAAATCAATATCTAATATTTCATCACATATTCTCAACCATATAAACATCCAGTATAATCAGGTATTCAACATACTAACATATTAACTCATATCACATAACATTTCACAAATGATAACTAGGGCTAGCGCCCTCAAGCCGCTCCCTCCGTTATCCCACTAACTCCGGCCCGCTTAAACCGAGCTCAGTGAATATTAAGCTGTCCTCGGCTGCCAGTGGCCAAGTCGCGCCCTGTGCGCAAATATTGTGTTCGGCACTCTTAGGCCGCTATCACATGTCCCATGGCATGATACCATCATTGACACAATACAAGTATCGGGAGCACTTAGTCCCATCACAATCATATAACCGGGTGCAGTTTTCTTACCTTTCGATTTGGTAGCTTTGATCACTTGACTCCTTGAGCACGATCCCTTTCGAGCCCTAGCGCTCACCTATACACAACCATAGGCCAAAGTCATCATCAAACCTCAAGTCCAAAACCTAGCCTCGGGGCTAATCCCGAGACCCCGAGAAGTCCTAGTTACACCAAATAAGGTGGTGGAACCAAACCCCAAACCCTTGGTCGAAAACCCTTGCAAACAACCCTAAAATCCTTTTCAGAAGACAGGGTAGCGCTACAGCGCTCATGGGAGGGTGCTACAGTGCTACAAACAGAAAAAAAATCTCCCAGGAAGCTTGGCCTAGCGCAACAGCGCCCAAAGGCTAGCGCTATAGCGCTAGTCACAGACAGACAAACACCAGTTTTCCCTTCCTGCGATTTCCTCGAACCAAACTCAACCAAAACCTCTCCAAACCTTTACCAAACACAAAAACAACCTTATGAACATACTCCACTCATCCCAAGCACCCAAAATACCTAGAACTCAAGCACATGCATCCCTAATCTCAAAATTCACCATAGCCACTTCTAGATATTAAAACTCCACAGAAACTAGTTAAACATCAAAGTTACAAGCTTAGAATTTATACCTTTGGTGGAATTTCGACCTCAAGTTGCCTCTAGACCTTCTTGGCTTGCTCTTCCTCAACCCTTGGCTCCAACTTTCCTAAAATTCCCCATCAACACAGCTTAGATATCTTAGCTAAGAACCAAAACCAGAACTGAAGAAACTTACAGAATTTTACCTCAAGTGTTGGTGAGTTCCTGCTAAACCTCTGCCAATTCCTCAAACCTAGCTTAGGATCCTTGATGCTCAGCCTAACCCAGCTCTCCTCTGAGCTTTGCTCCAAAAATCCTCATGAAATTGATGAAGGAAGCATAAACCGACCTTAGAAAACTCTCCCTGTTTTCTCCCTTTCTTTTTCTTCCTTTTCCTTCCTTTCTTTTCAGAGTTCTATAACTTTCTACAATCTCCACTAACATAAAGCCTTAGTAACACTTAACTCCTGTAAGCCAAATGACTATTATGCCCTCCCTATTAAGTCTAAACCCGTTAATCCTCTTAGGGCATTTTAGTCATTTTACCTAATTCTCGCTAACTCCTCAAGTGTCTCTAATATTTCCCGCTTAATTCCTGATACCTAATTAATCACCAATAATATTCCTCAATGTCAAAATAGACTACACTATACTCACTAAATTCCCATTTATACCCCTAGGCTCACCCCGAGCCGGGTATAAATCCCCGCCTTGACTTTTTCGCTACTTTGCTCACTAGGATCGTCTCGAGTCACAGATCACAGATATATCCACATAATAATGTGGTCTCGACAATTATCACATATTTCAATACAGTTATGCCCATAATAGCCAGAATAACAGTTATGCCCTTCTAACCTAATCAGGGCCTACATGCATACTAATACACATAGTCATGCATCTCAGATATTCAAATAGTCATATAACATGCTTTAAATCATAATCATGCATCTTAATCATTAAAGTCACAAATAATTCCCATTATGCCCTCTAGGCACACTAATCAAGGCCCTTAAGCCTTATGAGCGAATTTGGGTCGTTACACTGCCCATTTCATTTTAGAATTTATTAATTGAACATGATTTTTTCAATTACAATATTAATTTTCTTTTCATTATTGACTTAGGAATTAGGTAGATATTATCATTATGGATAAGTCATGGATTCTTGATAATAGGAAAACACAACAATTTCAAGACGGATTCAACCAATTTTTAGAATTTTGCCAAACAAATTGTAGCGATCCGGAAAGAATTCATTGTTTATGTATAGATTGTGGTAATGGATCAAAAGGAAATATTACCATGATAAAAAATCATGTATTTTGTCGGGGATTTGATAAAAGTTATCATACATGGTATTGGCATGGGGAATCATTGAAAAATAATAATCCATATCCATTTGGGAGACGAGGGATTGATGATTTGAGTTATAGTGATTTTGATGATCATCCTATGGAATTGCTCAATGAAGCACAAGAAGATTTTGTTGATTATCCTTTAAAATTCGATAAATTGGTTAGAGATGCAGATAAACCATTATTCAATGGTTGTGTGAAACAAAGATTACAAAGGATGGTAAAATTTTACAACATAAAAGCAGAAAATGGAGTTAGCAATCAATGTTTCAGTCAATTTTTAGCTGCTTTTAAAGAGATTTTGCCATCAGATAATTGCTTTTTTGAGTCTATGTATGAAGTGAAGAAAACTTTAAATTGCATAGGCTTGAAGTATGATAAGATCCATGCATGTCTGTACGATTGTGCGTTATATCCTAAAGAGTATGCAAACATGGACACTTGCCCAGAATGTGATTTACCCCACTACAAACCTATCAAGAGTAAGGAGATTATGAAACTTATTCCTCAGAAAGTGATGTGGTACTTGCCTTTGATTCTGCGGCTTAAGCGATTATATCGAAGTGTAGAACACTCTGAAAACTTAATATGGCATAAGACTAGGCGAGTGAAAGATGGTAAACTTTGACATCCTGCAGATTCGCAAGCTTGGAAAAAAGTTAATAAATTAAATCCAAAATTTGAAACTGAAGCAAGACATCTTTGTCAAGGTCTAGCTGCCAATGGTGTAAATCCACATAAATCTCTAAGTAGTAGGCATAGTTCGTGGCCTGCCTTCCTTGTTATGTACATTGTTCCTCCATGTTTACTGATGAGAAGAAAGTTTTTGATGCTCACGTTAATGATTTCAGGCCCAAAACAACCGGGACACGATATAGATGTTTATTTGGCACCATTAATTGATGATTTGAAAGATTTGTATGAAAATCGTGTTGAGGCATATGACAGTTTTAAGAAAGAAGTCTTTAACTTAAAAGTTGTTTTGTTGTGGACTGTTAATGATTTCCCAGCTTATGGTGATCTATCAGGGTTAAGCACAAAAGGTTACCAGGGATGTCCAATATGTTGCACTAACACAAGGGCTATTCGTCTGTCGAATGAGCACAAAATTTGTTATATGGGTCACAGACGATACTTGACCCTAAATCATCATTATATGGAAAAAAAAAAGCATTTTATGGTGATAAAGAACAAGGTGTTGCTCCTTTGCCACTTTCGAGGCAACAAATTCTTAAAGAAGTAGAGAAAATTGATTTTAAGTATGGAAAAATGCAGAAAAATAAGAAAGTAAATGGATGTTTAATTGTACAATGTAGAAAAATAAGAAAAATAATATTGACAATGTAGTGGCTAAGGGTGTAATCATTGTACCAAACAATGTTAGTCAAATTACCATCCATCGAAATGTACTTGATGATTCAGTTGCGAGGGTTTGTCTTATAGATGTATTACAAGAAGAAGCTGAGATCCCTATTTCCTTTCGTAACATACGATATGTTGGGGGCGCACGAGACACATTCCTGCCTTGGCCAAAAAAATTAGATATTTAAATTTTATTTTTAAATGGGTACACTATATTGTTATGTTAAATGATATTATGTAGGGTCCATCTTCATCTAAACACAAATCCCTATCACCAAGCCCATATTTATCATCAGTTGTCACCTATCACCACATTAAATGATATTGATATGTTAAATGATATTATGTAGGATCTCATGTAGTCATCCCCGCTGAAATAGCTCAATCAGAACCTCCAAATTGGTTAACAGATAACCAATGGGACAAAATTGATTTGAGTCTAAAATTTATAGTGAAGGAGTATTATTCCATTAAAGGAATAGATGGGGTTGTACAAGTTCCCGTTGATCTGGAGTTTATAGGAGAATGGGAGGCTATCTTCATCACTTCGAAAGACGTTTATCAAGCAGCCTCCATGGATAATATTACAAAATATTAGAGGAGTTTGAATATATTAGATATTGATCTGTAGTGAAGTAAGTTCTGAGATGAAATTGAGTGCTGCAGAGATAACAGATGGTTGAGAACATGTGTGTCTTAGTGAAGTAGGTTCTATGAAATTGTTTGTTGTTTGTTGTTTGTTGTATGTTTTGTTTGAATTGAATTTATAGGAACTAATAATTATGGATACGCTATAGAAACAGAGGAAACTCTATGTAATTTTTTTTTGACGAAATTAATTTATTAATTGAAAATGTAATATGAATGATTGATTCTACAGATGCATTTGGGAAAGCATGCACTAAAATTCACAACAATTATACAAATTTTTTGACACCGAACATCTTTCTATTCGCAATGATGAAAGTAAACATTATATGGTGGATCTTATAGCCAAATGGATGATGACTATGGATAGATGAGGCCAAATATATTTCATTCCTTTGATTGTTGAGTAAGAACGAACTACTTAAATATTATCACTACGATGGTTGAATTTTAATCTTATAATAATCATAATATATTATTGTTTTAGTCGACATTGGATGTTGGTGCTCGTGATGATGCGAGGGATGACGATAATTTTGGACGCTTTAAAAAATCATAAATTGTAATGTATGCATTGTTAATTTTTAAAAGTTGAGAGTATAATATGTATTTAATTAATTTTAATTTTTTGTAGAGTATACACACAATGTTCGGAAAATGAATACATTGGCACATTTACAAAATTGCTGAGAGGTTCTTATCCAAAACAACCTGGAAGTTATGAATGTGGTTATTATGTACTAAGATACATTTATGATCTTGTAAATACACCGATTTCAGCAGAAGTTATCAAGAAGAAAATATGTTTTATTTTACACTCTTTTTTGCTTTAGAAAAACTAGATATAGTATTTAATTATCTAATCTATATTAACTTTTCAATTTTGCAGTGGTTTGAAAAAAAAGGAATACAATGTCAAAGAGGATCTACTACCACTACAAAGTGATTGGTTAGCAAGATTAATGTCATTTATTTATGAAATCTAAGTTGTCATATGTATGTAAGATTAAAGTGCTAACTTATTGGTTACAAAGATTAAAGTCATTTATTCATTGGCCAGTTACTTTGTATTAGTTATGAAATGTATATATAATAATTGAACAAATTAGGTTATACTATTGAAAATAATTATATATAATTGAAATTGAAAATTAATTTTTTTTTATCAAAAAGCTTAGGTTATAATATTGACAATACATATATAATAAGAATTGAAAATTATTATACAATTGAAATTGAAAATTAATAAGCCAATCGTGGAGAAAGAACATCTTTCTCTGTGGTTGTAATAAGCCAACAAGACAAAAAAATAAAGTTTTTCCATTAAAGTATGATTGAATTTGCTGAAAGTCATAGATATATATTAACACACACACACACTGTAACGCCCTACTACCTTAGAGCCGTTACTTAGTGAGTTTAAATTAGAAATTGTGCTTTTGACTGACTCTAAGTGGTTTCTAAAACCAAAAGTGTGGATAAATCAGAATTTAAGGCTGTACTCTTTGAAAATGTTTAACTTCATTAAAACGTTAAATATAAAACATCTGGGATCCGAAAATAAGGTTTACAAAATATTTACAACTCAAAAATAGGTTTACACTTGATCAGTTATCAAAAGAATGATTTAATACAGCCATATACAAAATGCCCCCAACCAAAGCAGTCGGGCAGGCCGAACATGTATGCGCCGCCCCCACGCTCTCCATACTCATGGCCGGTTGACTGACTCCTTGCTTTTACCTGCCACACGGAGCACCCATGAGCCGAAGCCCAGCAAGAAAACCCAAATAGCACATAACATATGCAAATAATATCGCTGGCATAATTCACTGATAAATAAGAAAATCATCAATTTAAACAAGCACGGCCATGCCGCCCCAGAGGCCTTACCAAAGCTTGGGGTCTCGGTCATTACCGTAGGATAACTCATGTATCCCTTGGGTCCCACCCTCGCTTTAGCATCCCATGTGCTGAGAGTTGCTTCCGGCCCCACTGCCGTACCCGGCCCTTGCCGCTCTCGGCCTTGCCGTTCATTCAATTACAATCACACATATCATACATTATGAAATAACCATTCAAACATACAATAGTTTATCTAAGATTACACATATGCACACAATACAAGCTAGGGCCGTGCCCAACCATCACACAGTGGGGCCATGCCCTAAACTCGAGTGTTACGGTTTTCTTACCTTTAGATTCAGTAGCCTTTATCAACCGGACTCCTTGAGCACGATCCTACCCGAGCCCTAGCGCTTACCTAAGCAAAATCCACAAGTCAAAGTCATCACCAATCCTCAAGTCCAAAACCTAGTCTCGGGACTAATCCCAAGCCCCCGGGAAGTCCTAGATCCCCAAAACAAAGTGGCGGAATCGAGCCCCGAACCCTAGGTCAAAATCCCTTCACAAAAGCCCAAAAATCCCCTCTGTGAACAGTGCAGCGCTACAGCGCCCCATGCCTAGCGCTAGTTGCAGCAGACCAAAACCAAAAATCGCATCTTGCGATTTTCTTCCCCCATTTCGAACCCAAACTTGTCCAACTCTTTCCCAAGCCCAAAAACAAACATATATACACCACACACTCATCCCAAGCACCCCAAGAACTCAATCCCAAGCTCAAGCAACCCTCAACTCAAATTCTAACCCAATGAACCTCACAAACCAGAAAATCAATTAAACAACAAGGATAAGGTCTTAGAAATCATACCGTGGGTGGAATTTCGACCTTGAACTGAACCCTAGACCTCCTTGGCTTGCACCTTCACAACCTTGACCTGTTTTCCCCAAAAACCCCATCCATTTAGCTCAAAAACACAGTTCAAAACAAGCAAAACCCTAAAACCGAAAACCTCAAGAACTTACCTCAATCTCATATTTGATCTTGCTAATCCCTTGCAAATCCACAAACCTAGCTTACCACTGAGCTTCACCTCAAGAAAAATCAAAGAAGAAGGGTGGGAGAACCACAAACCAAATCTTCCAAACCAACCCTTCAGCTTTCCCTCTCTTCCTTTTCTCTTCTTTCTTTCTTTCTTTCTTTTCAGCTTATAATTTTCTCTACTAAATCCACTATGTATATAGCCTTCTTTATTTTATCTCTTGCAAGCCTAATGACCAAAATACCCTCTCTTACAAGTTCTAAGCCTTTATGTCCACAAAGGGCATTTTAGTCATATTACCCAATTTCCCACTAATTCCTCAAGTGCTCCTAATAATTCCCGTTCGCTACCCAATGCCTAATAAATCACCAAATATATTCCCAAATTCTCGATTAACTCCCCAGGCTTAACCCAAGCCTGGTACAGGTTCCCGCTTTGACTTTCTGCTAACCCGCTCGTTCTAGGATCGTCTCGAGTCATAGATCACAGGTATCAACATAGTCAGGCCCAACATGGCCAAATTACAAATATGCTCAATCAGGTCTACATGCATATTAATTCACATAATCATGCACCACAATTAATCACATAATCATAAAACGTGCACTAAATCATAATCATGCATAAAACCCATTAAAGACCCACACAGAATTCCATTATGCCCTCCAGGCACGCTATCTCAGGCCCTAAGCCTTAATACCGAATTTGGGGTCGTTAGAACTATCCCCTCCTCATGAAAATTTCGTCCTCGAAATTTACCTGAATAACTCGGGATACCGCTCCCGCATATCCGATTCCAGTTCCCACGTCGCCTCTTCGACCTTGCTATTCCTCCACAGTACTTTAACCAAGGCGATTGTCTTGCTCCTCAAGACCTTGTCCTTCCTATCAAGGATCTGAACAGGCTTTTCTTCGTACGATAATTCCCGATCCAACTCCAAGTTCTCATAGCTCAACACATGAGTAGTGTCCGAAACATACTTCCGAAGCATGGATACATGAAACACGTCATGAACCCCTGATAGAGCTGGAGGCATTGCTAACCTGTAAGCCACCTCCCCAACTCGCTCTAGAACTTCGAATGGACCAACAAACCTGGGACTCAGCTTGCCCCGAACGCCAAATTGTTTTACTCCTCTCAGGGGTGAAACCCTGAGGAATACATGGTCACCAACCTGAAATTCCACGTTCCTGCGTTTCAGATCTGAATAACTCTTCTGGCGACTCTGGGAGGCGAGCATACGAGCTCTAATTTTCTCAAGTGCCTCATTGGTCCTGTGAACCATCTCAGGACCTAAATACCCTCTCTCCCCTGCCTCCTCCCAGTGAATCGGTGATCTGCACTTTCTTCCATACAGCATCTGATACGGAGCCACACCAATTGTCGCCTGATAACTATTGTTGTACGAGAACTCAATCAGAGGGAGATACCTACTCCAAGATCCCTCAAAATCCAACGCACAAGCTCGTAACATGTCCTCCATAATCTGAATTGTCCTCTCAGACTGTCCATCCGTCTGAGGATGATAAGCGGTACTAAACCGGAGTTGCGTGCCCATAGCCTTCTGCAGGCTCTTCCAAAACTTGGAAGTGAAAGTGGGGTCTCTGTCGGATACTATCGACCTCAGAGCCCCATGAAGTCGAACAATCTCCTTAACATAAAGCTCTGCATAATGCTCCACAGTATAAGTCGTCTTCACAGGTAAGAAGTGGGCGGACTTCGTATACCTGTCTACAATCACCCAAACCGAGTCATGCTGACCCACGGTCTTTGGCAATCCTACCACAAAGTCCATGGCAATATCTTCCCATTTCCACTCGGGAATCCCAAGAGGCTGTAATAATCCTGCTGGCCTCTGGTGTTCCGCCTTAATCTGCTGACAGGTTAGGCATCTAGCCACATAATCCACCACGTCCCTCTTCATGCCTAACCACCAATACAAAACCTTCAGGTCATGGTACATCTTCGTAGAACCTGGGTGTAAAGAGTAGGGAGTGGTATGAGACTCGTCCAGAATCTCTCGCCGAATGTCTGGATCCTTCGGAACGCAAATCCGTCCTTTGTACTTCAACAAACCCAACTCAGAAATAGAGAAGTCCTTAGCTGCTCCCGATAGGACATTCTCTCTACGTTCAACTAACTGAGGGTCCTTTCCCTGTGCTTCCTTAATCCTCTCGAGGAGCGCTGACTGAAGAGTAATGTTGGCTAACCTACCAACCACTAGCTCTATACCCGCTCTGGTCATCTCTCCTGCTAGTCTGTCAGATATCTGCCTCGAACTATACAACTGTCCTGGGCCCCTCCGGCTCAATGCATCAGCCACCACATTAGCCTTCCCAGGATGGTATAGGATATCACAATCGTAATCCTTTACCAGCTCTAGCCACCGTCTTTGGCGCATGTTCAAGTCCTTCTGGGTAAAAAAATACTTTAGACTCTTGTGATTAGTGTATATCTCGCACCTCTCTCCATACAGATAGTGTCTCCAAATCTTAAGTGCGAATACCACTGCAGCTAATTCCAGGTCATGCGTGGGATACCTCTGCTCGTACTCCTTTAATTGCCTTGATGCGTACGCTATCACTTTCCCAGCCTGCATCAACACGCATCCCAGACCCTGTCTGGAAGCGTCACAGTAGACCACAAACTTCTCATTATCTGTTGGCAGGCTCAGCACTGGTGCAGTAATCAACCGCCGCTTCAGCTCTTTGAAGCTATTCTCGCATCGATCTGTCCACACAAACTTGGTCTTCTTCCTTGTCAATTCTGTCAACGGAGTAGCAATTCTGGAGAACCCCTCTACAAACCGCCGGTAGTAACCTGCTAGCCCAAGGAAACTTCTAACTTCAGGAACATTGCTGGGTCTAGGCCAATCTCTTACTGCTTCCGTCTTGCTTGGGTCGACTAGTAACCCATCCTTACTGATAACGTGGCCTAGAAATGAAACTTGCGATAACCAGAACTCGCATTTGCTAAACTTAGCATATAACTTATGCTCTCTTAACCGATGCAACACCAGGCGCAGATGATGCTCATGTTCTGACTCTAACTGGGAGTATACTAGGATATCATCAATAAACACGATCACGAACTTATCCAAGTAATCCTTGAAAATTCTGTTCATCAAATCCATAAATGCCACTGGGGCATTGGTTAATCCAAAGGACATAACCAGAAATTCATAATGCCCATACCATGTCCGAAATGCAGTCTTTGGTATGTCCTCATCTCTGATCCTCAACTGATAGTAGCCTGATCGGAGATCAATCTTCGAAAACACTGTACTCCCTTGAAGCTGATCAAATAAATCGTCGATCCTAGGCAATGGATATTTGTTCTTGATGGTCAACTTATTCAACTCCCTGTAATCGATGCACATCCTGAGCGATCCATCCTTTTTCTTAACAAATAAAAATGGAGCACCCCACGGTGAGAAACTCGGTCTGACAAACCCCAAATCAAGTAGTTCCTGCAGCTGAATCTTCAATTCCTTTAATTCTGCTGGAGCCATTCTGTAAGGTGCCTTGGAAACTGGCTCTGCTCCCGGAGCCAACTCTATGACGAACTCAATCTCCCGCTGTGGCGACAACCTCGGTAGATCTGCTGGAAACAAGTCTGAAAACTCGCAGACGACTCTGGTTTCATTCGGTCCCACTGCCGCCACCTTAGAGGAATTCACTATACTTGCTAGGAATCCTATGCAACCCTCTTGTATCAGGTCTCTAGCCTTTAGTGCCGAGATCACAGGTACCCGCAGTCCATCCACCGTTCCCACGAACACAAAGGGTGCCTCGCCCTCCGGTTCAAAGGTCACCATTCATCGCCTACAATCAATTGTTGCTCCATACCGCGTCAACCAATCCATCCCTAGTATTATGTCAAAATCGTCCATATCTAGTTCAATCAGGTCAACAAATAATTCTCTACCGTCTACCACTACTGGTAAAGCTCTAGCCCACCTCCTAGAGACTACCAGTTCTCCTGTAGGCAATATAGTCTGAAAACCCCTAGCATACAAAATACTAGGTCTACACAGCTGATCAATCACCCTAGCAGAAACAAATGAGTGCGTAGCACCAGAATCAATCAATGTAGTAAACAAGGATCCAACGCTAAAAATCTGACCTGTGACCACTGAAGGACTGGCCTCAGCCTCAGTCTGAGTCAAGGTGAAAACCCTAGCAGGTGCGAGGCTGTCTCCCTGCCTAGGCTCCTCCTTCTTAGCCTGCGGGCAATCTTTCTTCAAGTGACTGGTGCTCCCACAAACAAAGCATGCCCTGGTCCGGCACTCGCCCTGATGGCGTCACCTGCATCGAGGACACATCGGAAGGCTTCTCCAGCTGTCATTTCCGCTCTGGCGGCCACCCACAGAACCGCGAACCCTCCGGTCAGAACCATAAGGAGCAAATGAGTCGGGTACTCTCCTCTTCTGCTCACTGGGGCCGCTACCCCGACTAGGCCCAGAAGAAGAAGGCACTACTCTCCTGGTATCACGCCTAGCAGCGCCCTCCTTCCAGATCTGATCCTCAGCCCTCTCAGCAGTGAGGGCCTTGTCTACCACTTGTGCATAGGTAGACTCTGGAGTCATTGTGATACTCACGTCACGGGCAATCATTACATTTAATCCCCGTATAAATCTGTCCCTTCTGGCCGCATCAGTCGGCACTAGCTCTGGCGCAAACTTCGCCAATCTGTCGAATAACAGGGCGTACTCGGTGACGGATAACCTGAACTGAGTCAGGTTGTTGAACTCATCCGCCTTCGCAGCTCGGACGGCTACGCTGTAGTATTTCTCGTTGAAAAGGCTCTTGAATTCCTCCCAGGTCATAATAGCAGTATCCCTTCGCTGCCCTACCACCTCCCACCATATTCGTGCATCATGTCTAAGCATATAACTAGCACAATCAACCCTATCCCTTCCTTCAACCCTCATGAAGTCCAGGATTACCGACATTGTACTCATCCACTGCTCAGCCTGCAGTGGGTCTGCTCCCCCCTCAAAGGTAGGAGGCTGTTGTTTTCTGAATCTTTCATATAGAGGTTCCAACCTGTTCCCAGTCACAGGTTGAACCGGAGCCGGTACCACACTAGGCGGTGGTATCACAGGGGCCGATGGAGGAGCTGGTTGCCTGTACTGACTAAGCTCATCCTCTGTTTTCTTCAACCTAGCCTCCATCTCTGCTAAGATCTGCTGCCAGTTTTGAGGAGACGGTGGAGGGTCCTGCCCCTGGTTATCATCCTCGGCCTGAATGCCGCGGAGTCTCGATGATTGGGGAGGCATTGCACTAAATGCCTGCAATCAGTGACACCGCTCATTAGGCATGATGACAAGGTCCAATTTCCACCTCTCAATCTCAACAACAACCATGTTCAATCGACCAAAATGACATACAATTATCATACAGCATACAACGGGCCTTGCCCTAGCATCATGCATATGTTATTACAATCATCATGCTCCTAATAATTCAAGCAGGCATACAAAGCATTCAATCACATATTCAAGAATATATCAATCGACCATACCAAACCACCCTGAGTCGAGCTTTTCAATGGCAGCGTGCGTACATGTTCGGTCAATCTCCAGAACCAATAAACCTTGGCTCGCTCTGATACCAAGTTGTAACGCCCTACTACCTTAGAGCCGTTACTTAGTGAGTTTAAATTAGAAATTGTGCTTTTGACTAACTCTAAGTGGTTTCTAAAACCAAAAGTGTGGATAAATCAGAATTTAAGGCTGTACTCTTTGAAAATGTTTAACTTCATTAAAACGTTAAATATAAAACATCTGGGATCCGAAAATAAGGTTTACAAAATATTTACAACTCAAAAATAGGTTTACACTTGATCAGTTATCAAAAGAATGATTTAATACAGCCATATACAAAATGCCCCCAACCAAAGCAGTCGGGCAGGCCGAACATGTATGCGCCGCCCCCACGCTCTCCATACTCATGGCCGGTTGACTGACTCCTTGCTTTTACCTGCCACACGGAGCACCCGTGAGCCGAAGCCCAGCAAGAAAACCCAAATAGCACATAACATATGCAAATAATATCGCTGGCATAATTCACTGATAAATAAGAAAATCATCAATTTAAACAAGCACGGCCATGCCGCCCCAGAGGCCTTACCAAAGCTTGGGGTCTCGGTCATTACCGTAGGATAACTCATGTATCCCTTGGGTCCCACCCTCGCTTTAGCATCCCATGTGCTGAGCGTTGCTTCCGGCCCCACTGCCGTACCCGGCCCTTGCCGCTCTCGGCCTTGCCGTTCATTCAATTACAATCACACATATCATACATTATGAAATAACCATTCAAACATACAATAGTTTATCTAAGATTACACATATGCACACAATACAAGCTAGGGCCGTGCCCAACCATCACACAGTGGGGCCATGCCCTAAACTCGGGTGTTACGGTTTTCTTACCTTTAGATTCAGTAGCATTGATCAACCGGACTCCTTGAGCACGATCCTACCCGAGCCCTAGCGCTTACCTAAGCAAAATCCACAAGTCAAAGTCATCACCAATCCTCAAGTCCAAAATCTAGTCTCGGGACTAATCCCAAGCCCTCGGGAAGTCCTAGATCCCCAAAACAAAGTGGCGGAATCGAGCCCCGAACCCTAGGTCAAAATCCCTTCACAAAAGCCCAAAAATCCCCTCTGTGAACAGTGCAGCGCTACAGCGCTCAAAAGGTAGCGCTGTAGCGCTACAAGCAGAACCAGCCACACCAGACAGGGGCTAGCGCTACAGCGCCCCCTGCCTAGTGCTGTAGCGCTAGTTGCAGCAGACCAAAACCAAAAATCGCATCTTGCGATTTTCTTCCCCCATTTCGAACCCAAACTTGTCCAACTCTTTCCCAAGCCCAAAAACAACCATATATACACCACACACTCATCCCAAGCACCCCAAGAACTCAATCCCAAGCTCAAGCAACCCTCAACTCAAATTCTAACCCAATGAACCTCACAAACCAGAAAATCAATTAAACAACAAGGATAGGGTCTTAGAAATCATACCGTGGGTGGAATTTCGACCTTGAAGTGAACCCTAGACCTCCTTGGCTTCCACCTTCACAACCTTGACCTGTTTCCCCCAAAAACCCCATCCATTTAGCTCAAAAACACAGTTCAAAACCAGCAAAACCCTAAAACCGAAAACCTCAAGAACTTACCTCAATCTCATATTTGATCTTGCTAATCCCTTGTAAATCCACAAACCTAGCTTACCACTGAGCTTCACCTCAAGAAAAATCAAGGAAGAAGGGTGGGAGAACCACAAACCAAATCTTCCAAACCAACCCTTCAGCTTTCCCTCTCTTCCTTTTCTCTTCTTTCTTTCTTTTCAGCTTATAATTTTCTCTACTAAATCCACTAAGTATAAAGCCTTCTTTATTTTATCTCTTGCAAGCCTAATGGCCAAAATACCCTCTCTTACAAGTTCTAAGCCTTTATGTCCACAAAGGGCATTTTAGTCATATTATCCAATTTCCCACTAATTCCTCAAGTGTTCCTAATAATTCCCGTTCGCTACCCAATGCCTAATAAATCACCAAATATATTCCCAAATTCTCGATTAACTCCCCAGGCTTAACCCAAGCCTGGTACAGGTTCCCGCTTTGACTTTCCGCTAACCCGCTCGTTCTAGGATCGTCTCGAGTCATAGATCACAAGTATCAACATAGTCAGGCCCAACATGGCCAAATTACAAATATGCTCAATCAGGTCTACATGCATATTAATTCACATAATCATGCACCATAATTAATCACATAATCATAAAACGTGCACTAAATCATAATCATGCATAAAACCCATTAAAGACCCACACAGAATTCCATTATGCCCTCCAGGCACGCTATCTCAGGCCCTAAGCCTTAATACCGAATTTGGGGTCGTTACACACACACATTACTTTACTAACATCACAATGATGCCAATATGCTCTTACTTTGCATTATTCTTCAATGTTCAGCTTCTTCTAAAATTCGCATACTTGATTAGGCTTTTCAATTTGTTCCCCTGAAATACTATAAGGCTAATTGATATATTTATAGTGTGATGAATGAGTCCAGTAATCTCTATTTCTGTTTGGGTACAGGGCTTATGAGTTTTAATATAGTTTTCTAATTAATAGAGATTACAAATACTAATTAGATTATGGAATTCGATTTCACGAACGCATTTCATTAATTGTATATGTGTAGCATTTTCAAAGTCTTCAAATGCATAGTTCTTTTGTTGCAATAGTTTTATTAGTGTTTCATTAATTGTATTAGTGTTTTTTTAAAGGTGCAATACTTGGTTTAGTTCTTTGTTGCAACTATCTTTTTTTTACCATTTACTAAGGTCTGCAATGTTCTTTTGGATCTTCTTGTGTTTTGTTCAATCATTGAGATTTTGTCTAGCTTAAAAGTAATATAGTTCTTCTTGATAAATTTGTTTAGCTTTTGTCTAGCTTAGAAGTAATAAACTGCTTATAAATTTATTAAAGTAATCATTCTTATGGGAATAGTCTACTAGTACTTTTAGCTTTATATGTCAACAATTGATTATTAACAAAAATAAAATTAATATGCCAACCACTAAGTAAAATTAAAAGCTTACCTAACCATCTATCAATACCAAGTAAAAAAATTCAAACAACACACAATAAGTTTAACTCCTTATATCACCGCAACACACAAACAACTTTTCCAAAACCTACTTCTCTAAGACACACAAATTTTCAACCTTCCATTATCACCGCAGCACACAATTTTAATCTCAGAACCTACTTCTCTATGGATGAATATTTAATATATTCAAACTCCTCTAACATTTGTATGATATTAATAAAAGATTTAAAAGAACATACTTCCGTACCTCTTGCTATTAATAATCAAGTTAATTAAATTTACTCCTTGCCAATTCGATCCACAACCAAAGGAATATAATCAATACCTAAAAGATTAATACAAAATTAAAATTAAATGATAAAATAAAACAATAAAATTCATGAAATCATAAACTATATTCATTAATGGTACAAACTTAACATAAAGAAACATATTCCAACTCAAATGTCCAAAAAAATCATCATTTTCATAATAATCATCGTTTCTGCTCATTCTATCTTAAATTCAGCTACTAAAAAATTAAAATAAATAATATTTCAGCAACTTAAAAACAATATGTAACAAAAAATATATATATACCTCAACCATAACATATGCATACCTCAACATAGTGCCGAATGTTGCTAGAAGCATGTATGTGCCTTGTGTTGAAATATGATTGAGTATATTCTTCAATGCTCTCTACCCTGTAAAGCATTGTTCGGAATATTTTAGGAAAACTCCTGATAATAGATTTTTTAAGTAAAGTTCATACTTTGAAAACAAATATCGGCAAGACCAAAATAATTAGTCTAGCCCCAATCCAATGTGAGTTAATATACAACATATAGTTAGCAAGTGACAAGGCAGCAGACCTTCCACGAAAGCAATAATAACTAATGAGTTGGGTCCCATTCAATTTCATAAGATACTTTTTGAACATAAACTTTCTCGGAGAAACAGAAATTTTGGACGTGTCCAGTTTGAAAAAAAAAAGTTGGTTATGATTAGAAAAAATTACCTGTAAACATAGTTCACCATGATTCCCTCAGTTTGACGTAGGCCTTTTTCTGAATGATCAGCCATCCAATTTATTCTTTCAATCATCCAATTAGAAAAAAGTTGGTATGTATGCTTTTGTGGACATATATATATATATATAGCTCAAATATTAACTACTTAATAGCAAGTTGCCTCCCCTGAATCTGCATCAATTGTCATTGTTACCATATATTCTGATGCATTCCGAATCAAGAAAATGACCAGAAAGAAATAAGAGAAAATTTAAAGATGTTGAAGACAATGTTTAAAAATACTCATGTAAACATATCGAAAAAAAAGACATACAAAACTTAACGACCTGGTCATTAGAAAAAAGGACAAATATGAACAAATAACATATAAAAGCAATTTTTCTTCAGGAAACACATATACCACTTATGCAGACACATGACAATGACCAGTAAGAAAAAAAAATGGATACATAAGCAATAACACAAAGAAAAGGAATATAATTACTCCTAGAGAAAAAATAGATAAACTATAAATCTTTCTAAAACAATCACTAATGGATACTCAATTTCATTATGACTCATTTCGACATATCTACTAGTACCTATATTACCTATCTTTTGGAGCATGTCCTTTAACGTTTCACGCCTTCGCCTCCTTGCATTATCATCTCCATCTCCTCCTTCTTAAGCAACAAGCTTATCACTCTCACCCACAAGTTCCCCATCACACATTTTACAGTGAAAATATTCGTCCTTCATAGAAATTAACCGCCAGGCATCCATTGCAGTATACCTACAAATTTGACACCAAAACATTATTGGATAAATTTAAATTCTACTCATGTAAATGATTATATCAGACATTTGAACCAACTATTTTAAAACAAAAACAAAGTTAAAAACCTTTTATTGCAATTGGGGCATATATATTCCTGAACTGTGTTCTTGTCTTCCAATTCATCTTTCAGTGTTTTCTTCATACGATGCAGTCTGTACCTAACCACATCATATATCTTAAACAGTTGTTGCTTTAGGCCTTTTCCAAAATATGAAAGGCAATATTTGAACAACTATTAGTAAGCTGGAAAAACAAGTTAACAAGCAAAAATGTGTTAAACTAAAAATAGTCACTATTCCTAGGCCAATCATAACAAAACACTCAACATGCTATCAAAATTTAGTGATCCAACTGTATCTTCAAACCATTAACGTAACATACCTAACTTAGATCCTTAGAAAGATAAACATCAATTTGTTGTTTCTTTTTAGCTAGTTGAATCTTAACATATGGCTGGCATTTTTTTTTTGGAGGGGTTTCATAATATTTAGATCCAGAAGGAAAAAAAATATACTAGTTCCAATTAGTTGATCATGTTTCAACTAGTGAAAAACTAATGTCATACTATGACTAACCTGCCCTGCTCCCTCAGCAACACAGACCACTGCTGATCCTTTTGTCTCAATGAGGTATTTCAGATGTCGCAAAACACCATGAGGACCATGTAAATGGAAAGGTACCTTAAATGTATAAAACCAGTAGCAGTACAGAATCTCAAAAATACATAACCAATTAGTAAATCGCACAAATACCTCTGGTATCAAGAATATATCGATTTGTCCACTAGCCAGGGATGCATGCATAGCAATAAATCCACTGCTACGACCCATCAACTTTATAATTCCTATACCATGGTATGCACTATGTGCCTGTAATAAGGATTGAGAAGTTAACAAAGATTGTTTTTCCCACTGAATTCTTTAACAATGATATTATAATGCATGAAACTTAAGCAATCAAAATGAAATCGAACAAACCAAAAAATATAATGAAAATTTGTACCTCGATGTAAGCTGAATTAATGGCTCGTTGTGCTTCCTCAACAGCAGTGTCAAACCCAAAAGTTTTGTCCATCAGCAAAATATCATTGTCTATTGTTTTGGGGACCCCAACAACAGCCACCTTTACCCCTCTTCTATAGCACTGAAATGAAAATAGGAAAAGTAGGACATGAGACCTAAATAGAAATGGCAGGCAAGGTCAAGGCAAGATAAAGGGAAACAACTTACAAATGCAGCAAACAAGTAAAAGTAGTTAAACATATCTAATAAGATGATTCTAGCGGCACGGTCATCTATATGGCAGTAAAGTGATTTCTAATTTATACAAAAACATGAACATATAGACATGGTGATGAATCCTAAACTAAAAGCAGAATGAATTCAAGTCATCGGGAATGGATCAACTTTTAATTCTTGAGACAGCACTTTACATCTACAAATTTAGAACAACTTGTACCAAAGCAATTTATATCCCAAAAGATTTATGCTTTAAGTAATCTATTCAATAGTGACCTTAGTTATGAATGCATGCCAGACTATGAGATAAGAAACACAGGAATGTAAACAGATACACGCATAACTACCTCTTTGTGAATTACATTTTCCCCAGCACAAGTTCCATTCCCACCCAGCACAAAAAGTATGTTGATTCCTCTTTCCTGATATCAAATTAATAAATGTTTTCAGGTCAGGAATCATATGTCCGCAAAATTATTAACTCTAAAGAAACTGAAACAACAAACCTCCATGCTCTCCATGATTTCACTTATGCCTGGTCCTCCACGTGAAACTCCTAACAAGCTTCCACCGGATAGGTGAACGTTTTGGACCACTTTTCGGGTTAGCTGATAATCACAATCCAACAGTACAAATACATGTTAACGTACACACCTAAAGAAGTTTGGCACTTTCTTTTTGGGAGTGAAACGTCATTAACAAATTAAATGCATATCTAAAAGACAGAAACCGAAACTTACAGGCATTTCAGCAAATTCTTTGTCGGAAAATCCACGATAACCATATGGAATCCCCACAATCTTCTTAACTCCATATATTTCAAGTGTAATCACAATCTGCAGCAGATACATAATGAATTGTTATATAGGCTCTCATAAATAATTTTTTTCTCACATGTATGTTAAGACTTATCAGTATTTTCTATAGCTACAATATACGCGGAGATCTATTTATTTCATTTTTAGTTACTGCCTGATGGAACCGACCTGTCTGATTACATCATTAAGACTAGGGCAGAGGCCTCCACATTGTTAAGCACCAAATTTCTTAATGATGATTCAAAGTAGGTCAGGGAGGGTTCACGGAAAGAAAAAAAAAAGCCCAGGAAAAAAAAATCAACAAAGGCCAATTGAGATAAACAAGAACCAAGAAAAGCAAAAATGAAGTTATACAAGAAAAACGATAATAGAACAAGTAACAGTAATGAATGGGCAACAAAAAACAAAGTAGAAAACTTAAGAATCAAAAAACCAAAAGGGGTTTGGGAAATTTTGAGAGATGAGTAGGTAAAGTGAAACACATATATATATTTAGAGAGAGAGAGAGGGAGGGAGGGAGACGAAGATGGGGGTTGAATCGGGTGATGGTCTAGGTATGGTGGTGAGGATGTGTTTCGGAGGGTAGGATCTCTTAAACATTGGCTGTAGAGAAGACCTCGTCGACCTCCCTACCGCACGCCCAAAGTCGCGAGGCCCCACCATCCCGCTGCACATCTGCAACAAACAGAGAAAGTGCGAACGAGAGAGTGTATACGTGAAAGAAAGAGTGAGCGACAGAGAAAGAGAAAGAGAGCCACCTCAAGCTGTCGGAGGGTTACGACTTCCCATGAAGATGGTGGTGGCACTGCCTTCCCGTGGCTGAGCGTGATGGTGGCGCTGCCTTCCTGCCGCGCATTGGAGGGAAGAGAAGTGGAAATTGGCTAACCCTAAAGCGTTGAAAGGGTCTTTCTTTTTCTTTTTGTTTTTGATGAAAGCTAATGAGAATATTTTGCGTTTGTGTTTGTTTTTGTTTTGTTTTTCTTTTCCCTCCATTTTAACATTACCCAGCCATTACTTTTTGTTTCCCTCCATTTTAACTTTATAGTTTTCTAACTTTTTAGTTTACCTATTATAATACTTTTCCAATTAGCTTATAATAATGTGTTATAGAAAGATGTATTTGGTGTAGTGGAGGCCCCCAGGGGCTATCTCCCCGCATGCATAGATGCATGCATCCATACGCGAGTTTCCAGGGACTGTCTCCCCACATGCATAGACACATGCATCCATACGCGAGTCTCCAAGGGCTGTCTCCCTGCATCCATAGACACATGCACCCATACGTGAGTCTCCAAGGGTTGTCTCCTCTCATGCATAGACACATGCATCCATATGCGAGTCTCCAAGGGCTGTCTCCCCGCATGCATAGACACATGCACCCATACGCGAGTCTCCAAGGGTTGTCTCCCCGCATGCATAGACACATGCATCCATACGCGAGTCTCCAAGGGCTGTCTCCCCGCATGCATAGACACATACATCCATACGCGAGTCTCCAAGGGTTGTCTCCCCGCATGCATAGACACATGCACCCATACGTGAGTCTCCAAGGGTTGTCTCCCTGCATGCATAGACACATGCATCCATCGTGAGTCTCCAAGGGCTGTCTCCCCGCATGCATAGACACATGCATCCATACGCGAGTCTCCAAAGGTTGTCTCCCCGCATGCATAGACACATGCATCCATACGCGAGTCTCCAAGGGATGTCTCCCCGCATGCATAGAAACATGCATCCATACTCGAGTCTCCAAGGGTTTTCTCCCCGCATGCATAGACACATGCATCCATACGCGAGTCTCCAAGGGATGTCTCCCCGCATGCATAGACACATGCATCCATGCGCGAGTCTCCAAGGGCTGTCTCCCCGCATGCATACACACATGCACCCGTACATGAGTCTCCAAGAGTTGTCTCCCCGCATGCATAGACACATGTGTTTCGCTGTGTGAGACACATGCACCCATACCCATGCACATGCACCACGAGGGTGTCTCTAGCATTAAGCCTTGCGCTTAGGGGAAGCCTCGCATCGCGGATGGAGCCTCACGCTTCGGGCAAGCCTCACACCGCGAGGGTGTCTTGGAACATATGGAGTTTAAGACCTCCTGAATGGGTGTATGAGGAACAATAAGAGAGACCCAAAAGAATACGGAATAGCTTGGAAGCAAATACATGTCTCGGAGGAGTGAGAATAACCATTTGGTACAAGGTACCTATACGTATACGGGTACAGGATGTACAACCATGAGGAGGACTTAGGCATGATCCTGACATCCATATCAAGTAAGTGGTGGTGGAACAACCTTGTACGAAGAGTGGAGGCACTACCTGCACATCTCTGACCATGTAACAGGGTAGACACCACAACCTTCTGCAACCACTACAACCTACGCCACTACTCTGATAGTGTACATGTGTACAATCGTGTCCCTCGGGACCACAGTGTACTAAGAGCCATTAGAGCTCTCCTATAAATAAGGACTCACGTCATCATTGATGGGGTTGGAAAATCCTTTGTACGCACAGACAAATAAGGAATATACAATTTTTACTCCATTGTAGTTCTGCATATTTACTCCTTCAAGTTCTCTCCATCTTCTTCTAAGATATCTTTTCCAATATAGTTTGAGTTTTCTAACCTGATATCGTTGACGAATTCTCACCGTCAACAGTTTGGCGTCGTTTGTGGGAAGAACAAGCATCAAGCCAACGTTCTCTCATCACTTCCAACAAAGAAAAATGCCAAGGCATTCAAAACGCTTACGACAACTACAAGATGTAGAGGTTATATGCATAATAACTTAGTAAATTTTTTTAATACGCAAACATAAATTACTATCCAAAATATATGACAATTTCAATTTTTTAGACAAAAATACCCCTAACATTCAAACACTCATTTTCTCTATTAATCCAAACTTTTTCTCTCTAACATCTCTCATTCTCTCACTCTCTCACTCTCTCTAACATTCTAATCTTTTAGATCTCAAAAAAATACCAAAATTAAAAAAAAAATCATCTGAAACCGACATTTGGGTGAAAAAATAAGAACCTCCAAAGTTTTCGTCAAATTTTAGTGCAGAGCATCGAAATTGCATCGAAAAAGCATCGTTTTGGACAAAAATTAAGTTTTCATGATTGCATCGAAACATCGTCGATGCACCATCAATTTTGCATTGAAAGACCATCGATTTTGCATCGAAATACCATCGATTTTGCATCGAAAAATCATCGTTTTGGCCAAAAAACAAGTTTTCATGATTGCATCACAAGAGCATCGAAGCACCATCGATTTTGCATCGAAATTGTATCGAAACACCATAAAAAAAGCATCTAAATTGCATCAAAACGATGCCTTTTCGATGCAAAATTGATGCAGTTTCGATGCTCTTGCGATGCAACCATGAAAGTTGATTTTTGGCAAAATCAATGCTTTTTCGATTCAAAATCGATGAAATTTCTATGCAAAATAAATGGTGTTTCGATGCAAAATCGATAGTGTTTTGATGTTTTTGCGATGCAAACATGAAAACTTGATTTTTCGCCAAAATGATGCTTTTTTGTTGCAAAATTGATGGTGTTTCGATGCAAAATCAATGGTGCATCGATGGTGTGTTTCGATGTGAAATCGATGGTGTATCTATGTTGTTACGATGAAATCATGAAAACTTGATTTTTGGCCAAAAAGATGTTTTTTCGATACAAAATCAATGGTGTTTCGATGGAAAATCGATGGTGCATCGATGATGTTTCGATGCAAAATCGATGGTGTTTTGATGCTGTTGCGATGCAATCATGAAAACTTGATTTTTGGCCAAAGCGATGCTTTTTCGATGGAATTTCGATACAAAATCGATGCTCTGTACTGAACTTTGACGAAAACTTTGGAAGTTCATATTTTTTCGCTCAAATGTTTGTTTTAGATGATTTTTTTTAAAATTTTGGTATTTTTTTGAGATCTACAAGATTATAATGAGAGAGAGTGATGGAATGAGAGATCTTAGAGAGAGAGAGAGAGTTTGGATTGAGAAAGAAAATGGGTGTTTAAATGTTAGGGTTATTTTTGTCTAAAAAATTGAAATGGTCATATATTTGGATAACAACTTATGTTGGTATATTAAAATATTTCACTAAGTTATCCTGAATATAACATGAAATTTCCCTATATATGTGTGTGTGCCGTGTATATATATGTGTGACATATGTGTATGCGTGTGTGTATGTATATATATGTGTGTGTGTGTGTTTGTGTGATATGTGTGTGCCGTGTATATATATATGTATATATATTTTTATGTGTTTTTTATATGTGTAATAATTTTTTTTATTATTTTACTAACTTTGTTTTCTATGTAGGAGAAAACAAATTGGTGTAATTTTTGGAGCTCTTTCTTTAGGATCCTTCTAGGTATGTGTTATGCGTTATGTGTTTTTATGTTTATGTATATGCATATATATAATTTTGTGTTTATTGATAAATTTTTCATTTAGAAATTAAAATTGAAAGTTTGGTCATTATTTTAATTAATTTGGTACATTGCAATTAACAATTTTGTTAAGTTTAGTTTAGGTAAAAAAATTGTTCATTGACCCGCCGACTATTACTACGAAAAAAGGAATGCCCTTTTCCTTCGCTAATAGTTATAGGAAATCCCCTAGGATTTCACATAGTACTTTTGCTTTTTAAAAAAATCTTCTTTCTTTTTCTTTTCTTCTTGGCTGGTTCTATCTTTCATCAGCTATTAGTGCCGACGACATACCGAAAAAAAGAAAAAAAAAGGATTGTAGTCGATGATTAATTTTTGTGGTATTTGAAAGATGTATCTCTTATTTCTTGTTTTATTACTATTATTATAATTTATAACTGTTAGAGGAGTTTGAATATCCTACATATTCATTCATAGTGAAGTAGGTTCTATGATACATATTGTATGTTGCGATGATAACGAAATGTTATGAACTTGTATATATTAGTGAAGTAGGTTTTGGGAAATTTTGGGTGCGGCAGAGATATAAGAAAGAAACTTATTGTGTGTTGTTTGATTTTTTTTTAATTATTCACAGATGGCTAGGTCATTAGTATACGGGAGATGTTGCACAATTTTTTTTGTAGATTTATGTATTAATTTACTGGGGATAAGGCGGGATAGAGTAAGGGGTTGGAATGGAATTGAACATAGGGTCGATATAGAGTTGTGGGTCATGGTTAAGGGTTGGGGTCAGAATAGGATCGAGGATGTGGTTATGGGTCGGGGTTCTTGTTGAAATAAGGTCGGGGTCATGGGTCGGGGTCGGGTTCATGGGTAGGGTTCGGGGATAGGGATTGGGAACGTGGGTCGTTGGTGGGGGTCGGGGATAGGGATCGGGGTTATGGTTAGGGGTCGGGGTCAAAATAAGGTCAGGGTCGTGAGGGTTCGGGGTCGTGGTTGTGGTTGTGGTTAGGGGTTGTAATAAGGTTGGGGTAGTGGGTCGGGTTCGGGGATAGGGTAGGGGTCGTGGGTCAGGGTCGTGGGGCATGGTTGTGATCGAGGGTCGGGGGTTAGGGTCGGAATAGGGTCGAGATTAGTGTTTGACTTTATAAATTATCATAAGAAATCATAAAACGACATAATATTTGACTTCTGTAATAAGAAGTTATTACAATATATAAGAAAGGATGATTATTCTGACACAGTGATAATTGTTATTATTTCTAATAACAAAAAGTTATACAAATACAACTAGTGTATGCCTTGGGGATAGTAATATGAGTCAATGTATTCATCTAGGATTCCTCATTTTTCAAGATATTTCTTCAAATATATTGAAAAAATGAGGAGCACTAGATGTCTGCTTACTATCTCCAAGGGATCCCTAGGTTGGAATAAGGTCGAGGATAGTATTTGACTTTATAAATTGTCATAAGAAATAATAAAATGACATAATATTTTACTTTTTTATTTTTTTTGTTTGGTAATAAGAATTTATTACCATATACAAGATAGGATGGTTATTATCATATAGTGATAATTGTTATTACATCTAATAACAAAAATCCATAGACATACATGTAGTGGATGCCTTGGGGGATAGTAATCAGAGTCAATGTATTCATCTAGTATTCCTTATTTTTTAAAGATATTTCTTCAAATAGAAATATCCAGAAAAAATGAGGAGTACTAGATGTCTGCCTACTATCTCCAAAGGATCCTCTAGGTAGAAATATGGTAGGTTGGAGTTCGGAATAAAATAATTAAATAATAAAATATTAATTTAATAATTATAATATGAATGAAATAAAACTAAAATCGAATAAGTTGTACTTCATAAATATATTATTGGTTATTATATATTAATATTTAATATTAAACATTTTACAACAATCTTAAAATGTGTGACATCATAATTCACCAAAACTAATTCACCGACCAAGTGAAACAATTGTGATATAATTAATATTTTTAAATGGTAGATTTTTTATATTTACCATAGATGGTGATCAATAGAAATTTGACGAAATTAAGAAATCGTGCAGTGATGCTCATTGGAATGGTCTCCAAAACATCATGAATATGGCGTCACAACACAAAGATTGTGACGGGAGAATAAGATGTCCATACATCAGATGCCTGAATGTTAGACTGCAAACTTTGGATGTCTTTCAGGCACATATATTCAATTGGGGTTTTCAATAGAGTTATAAATAGTGGATTTACCATGGGGAAGTCGAGGAAGATGTTGTTGATGACGGGGTCTATGAGAATGAGCCTATAGATGAGACGTGTGACATCGTTGACGATATTCTTTTACCAAACAATGTTGAAGAAGCTAACAGTGGAATGGGTCAGTATTATGATGATTTGTTCGAGATTGAAGGTGAGAAGTATTCGTTTTGTGACTGCATATCATTGGTTAGCTTTTAGCTAAGTTAACACACTTGAAAATGACGAGGAAGATACTGAACAACACGTTTGATGAATTGTTGATGTTATAAAAGAATGCATTTCCAGAGGAGAACAAAATTTTGGCATCCCACTATGAGGTTAAAAATATGAGTAAATTAGGGTTGGGATACTAATCAATCCATGTGTCTAGATATGATTTCTGCTTATTTTATAATCAGCATGCATCTAAAGATTCATGTCCGGTGTGCAGGTGTAGCAGGTGGATTAATGAAAAGGAAAAAGGTAAAAAGCTTTCGCATACAGCAGAAGAGATGCTATGACATGATACTGGGTGTAACGTCCAAAAATTACCTAATAAGGCTTAGGGCCTTGATTAGGGGGTCGGGAAGGCAATATGTGGAAATATGTGTTTTAATGCTATATTAACTGTTAACATGTGGATTATGTGATAATATGATTAAATGCACATATTTAGGGATATTAAATATGCAGGTGGGCCGCTTCTTATTAGAAGGGCGACTTTGGTAGTTTGGCCCGTTGCGATCATAAATGTGTATTTATGTGCATATATGTGATATATGTGAGAGACCACATTATTATGTAAGTTTATTTCGATTATTCTGCACGAGGCGATCCTAGGATGCAAGTTAGCGGGAAAGTCACAACGGGATCCAAAACCCGACTCGAGGTGAGTCAAGGGGTATTTTGAGTATTGGATAATTAATCGGGTTATGAAAATAAATAATTGGTGATGGGAGCCAGGAAGGAGGGCGGGCCGCGACACAACTATGCCTGGGTCGCGGCGCGTGTCTGCTGATTAGGGAGGCTAAGCCTCTGGTTGTAGGTGGGTCATAGCATAGAGGCATAAGGCTGCAGATCTTAATTGGTTTTTGGACCCCTAGAAGGTTTTGAGCATGGGAACTTAACCTTAAGGGCTTGGGATTGCTTTCAATACCCAGTTTCGTGGAACCCGTGGTTCCGGAGGCTATGACTTGGTCTAGAAGCCTTTGATCACTCGATATTAATATAATCCTATTTTATGGTTGTAACTTAGGGTATCGCTAAGGGCTCGGAACCGGGATCATGCTCGAAGGTCGTTCTTATTTACGCTTGCTTGGACCTAAGGTAAGAAAAATGCACCCAGAACATGTTGTATGTAATTAGGGTTTGGCACATCTATTGTATATTAATATGATTAGGGCTTAGGCCCCAGGATTGGTTATGTTAGGCTATTGTTTTAAAAGCTTGTTGATGAATGCTTAAGTGCTTATATTCATTGTACGAATTCTATGAGTAGGCCATGTAGCCCCGTTATATAAATATGCTTGGTTTTATGAAAATGGTTATCCAATGGGATTATATGATTAGCGTGAGTATGTGATTAATTGTAGGGATGTGCCTATCCACATCTGTTCCTTATAAGTAAGGTATGACATCATGGATCAGGGCTTGACTTATAAGTCAAGGGCGGCAATAGCGCACTGTGCCTTGGTCGGGAGGCATTGGCCTAAACTAGCAACATACTCTTATGTTGATTGACTCTAAGGTCGAAGGTGAACCACAGGGGTTGGGCTAGCTCTATGTCTAGTGAGACAGAGTTAAGGGCAAGGCCAGGTGACTCTATGGTCACATAACTAGGGCATTGGCCCGAGAGTTAGCATGAAAGCTAACTAAATAGGGCAACGACCTAGGTTGATCCAATGATCGTGTATTTTAACTAAATGACATTGGTTATGAGTTTATATAGTTGAACGGTTATTTAAAGTTATTTTCTCTGTTGTTATACGTTCTGTTTTCTTGCTGAGCCTCAGCTCACGGGTGCTTTGTGGTGCAGGTAAGGGAAAGGGAAAGCTTGACCAGCCATGAGTTGGAGCGCTTCGGTGGTGGCGTGTACATATGCGGCTGCTCGACCATCATGGTCGGGGTTATCTCAGAGGAACTAGGATTATAGCCCTATTTTGCCGCTTAAGTCAGATGAAGTAACTTTTTTTTTTATTTACCCTTTTAAACATTTTTGTTGTAATATTTTGGGATCCCATGTTGTATAACACTTTTAAAATGAAAGTCAATGGTTCTTTGACAAAATTTTTTAACCCTAACCCTTGTCACTAACCTTAGTTACACAATTTAATCCAAATGACCTAATTAGCAGGTCTGACAAAATTTTAAGTACATAGTGTAACAGTCTTGGATTAGGAGGGCGTTACACTAGGAGATCGAAAGAAGATAGGGTGACGCGTTATCCGATTCATGGGTCTACATAGAAGGACTTTGACGCCAGACATCCTGATTTGCATGATATCCTAGAAATGTCGGTCTAGGATTTACTGTCGATGGGTTTAATCCATTTGGAAACATGAGTTTATCGTAAAGCATGTGGCCTATTGTGTTGACGAACTACAATCTCCCACCCTAGCTTTTTATGAAGAACCTTTATCTCATGTTGACTCTCCTTATTACTTGGCCAAAATAACCTGGTAAAGACATGGATGTATTTTTAAGGACAATGGTGAATGAGCCGAAAGAGTTGTGGATTAACAGGGTGGAAACTAGGGATGGTAGAAACAACAGCATGTTCAAGATACGTGCCTCTATTCTATGTACAGGGAACAATTTTCCTGCTCAATGTAGTTTGTCTAGATGGAGTGGTAAGGGTTATAAGGCTTGTCCTACATGCATCGAAGACACATCCTCTATCCGAGTGATTGGTAAGACATCTTATGTTTGTCATAGAGGATTCTTGGCCAGTAATCATCGGTGAAGAAAATATACTCAATTCGATGAAAAAGTTGAGAGAAGACGTCCTCCAAGAAAGTTTACTTGTCAGGATATCTTAGATCAAGTGAACGCCCTACCACCTCAAGTCCCGGGGAAACATGGGAGGTTTGGAGGTTTGAAACGAAAAAGAGGTGCTGAGGACAGTAACTAGAGGAAAAATAAGCATGTTTTATGAATTTGAGTACTAGAGTACGGACAAATTAAAACATAACATTGATGTTATGCTTGTTGAGGAGAATGTATGTGACAGTCTTCTTGGTACTATCTTCGATAACGATAAGTCTAAAGATACTACTAATGCAAGGCATGATCTGAAGAATATGGGAGTCAGGGACACATTCTGAATATATGAAGATCAGAACCAAAAGTTAATGAGACCCCATGGTCTTTACGTGTTGACTCCTGAACATAGGAGATAATTTTGTCAATTTCTAAAAAGTGCTAAACTGCCATATGGTTTTTGTTCTAACTTTAAGAAGAAAGTGACTGGTAATGATTCAAATACCATTGG
This sequence comes from Humulus lupulus, assembly GCF_963169125.1. Classification (NCBI taxonomy): domain Eukaryota; kingdom Viridiplantae; phylum Streptophyta; class Magnoliopsida; order Rosales; family Cannabaceae; genus Humulus; species Humulus lupulus. The sequence goes on from NC_084801.1 coordinate 77,887,735, forward strand.
GTTGAAGTGACATGACTATCATGTGATAATGTAGCAATTACTTCCAGTGTGTATGCACAAGCTTCTACCATATACTGTCTAATTTCTTCAGACAATTATCTTTGCAGACCTTAAATGTAAATGATATGGAGAAAGCCCAAAGGGAGGTCATTCACATCTTATGCAAAATAGATTTGATTTTTCCTCCAACGTTTTTTGATGTAAGGATACATTTGGCCTTGCATTTGCAAAAAGAAGCTTAATTGGGTGGGCCGGTATTTATGAGATGGATGTATCCTTTTGAAAGATACATGAAAAAATTAAAAAACTACGTCAAGAATAAACCTCGTGCTAAAGGGTCCATAGCTGAAGGATATGTGGTATATAAGGCTTTAACATTTTGTTCCAGCGGGCGATCATAACCTTTTCCACAAAAAAGAGTTTCGTTCCTGGTTTCATGATAAGGTAATCTATAACTAGGACATTCTTTGTTGTTAGATTGAAATATAAGTTTCAGATTATAATATGACTTGTGCTAGCTCGGGTAATTAGAGAATGGAAATGAGTTGCTAGCTTTACCATCTAGGTCTGATCTCTTGGCGTACTCCTATCAAGCATGTATAGTGAATGAGGTTCAATATGTTACGCACAATCGAGACCAAAATTGTACTATACAGAACAGTGGAGTGTTTGTTGCTGGGACATAAGGTTTTAACTATTATGGACAACTTGAAGAAATATTGGAGGTATCTTATATTGGTGCATATTCAGTGGTATTGTTTTGATTTAAATTGTTCAACAAGGACCCAAAAAAAAAACAATTGCTGAAAATAATGTCACTAGAATAAATGTGAGTAGTGAATGATATAAAGATGAACCATACATACTTGCTATTCAAGCGAAACAAGTTTTCTATCTCGATGATCTACTTAGAGGTAGAGCTTGGAGAGTTGTTGAAGAAGTGAATCATAAGAAATTTTAGGATATTATGGGCAGTTCTGATCAGATTGTTGATATTGATGTTGTACAGGACATACAATCATCCAATTTTGTATTGTCTGTTGAGCACGGGAAATTGGTTGTTCAACAAGCTAATCAATCAACAACATTCATAGGCACCGTCTCTTGACCTTATTCAACTGTTCAGGACAACGATGATTATACTAATCATGATGAAGAAGAAGACAAAGACATAGAAGAAGCAGATGACAAGGATGAATTGCTTGTTGACCTTAGTAATCATAATACAAATCATGTCTCACCAATAGTTATTAATTTGATTAGTGACGACGGTGAACATAGTACATAGTTCTTGTATTTGTGTAAGAAAAACTATATATTTAAAAAATTATAACGACTTATGGATTTGTTATGTTGTGGATGTTTTGGAATTTTATGGGGTAATTACAACTATATTTTCATAAATAATATATATCTGATTTTCATACTAACAAACAAATTTGGTCATATTTAGTTTAAAGATGTCAGTAGATGTAGCTTCATACCATAGCAAAGATGGTGGTGGTCAAGATCCTTCGAATCCTACGACGATCCCAACCAGTTGCAAATCAGGTATTTAAATTTTTATCCTTTATGTATTTATAATGAGATCTTAATATACAACATACTAAATTATTTTATTTTCTTATACAAAATAATATAGCAACCACACCAAAGAGAAAAGGTTGTGGGCCTGCCTCTGGGAAAAAATTAGATGATAGAAGGCGAGAAGTTGGACATCCACTCAATATAGTGGTTGACCCCATCACGTACAAGGTGGTGGGAACTAAACATGCTACTTTTTTTCACCTTTTGAGCACCCAAGTCACACCTTTATGTGAATAAAATTACAAGGATTGGGAATATGTCCCAAAACGGTTTAAGGACAATGTCATTGACAAAGTTTAGGTAAAATTTATAAAATTTACTTTAATGATAATTGTATTATAATTCCAATAATATTAACATGTTTTCTTTTATTTGTAGCACTTCTATCAAATAGATGGGCGTGATAATTATGACATCCTTATGGAAGGTATTCACGCTGAGATGACTGAGAGATATCGAGACAGGAAAACTAAGCGGCACCCACTTCAAAGTGTTCTACAAAGGACCAGATGATTGGGACCAGGTCCTACAAAATCCACCAAAAGATGTCAACAATGATCACTGGAAAGAAATTTGTGAGTTTTTCACGACTCCGGAGTTTGTTGCACGATCACAGAAGAACAAAATCAATTGAGACCAAATGAAGTACTCTACAACACAAGGCACAAAATCATTAGCGGGCACTCGTCACGACAAAGTAAGTGAAAATATCAACTTAATTAAGCTGAATTAAATTATAAGTTCTCTAATATTCTCATTTTCTTTATTAGTTGAACCCGAACCACATTGAGGAATGGAAGGAATATCACTGGATGAAAAAGAACAAGAAGTTTGTCAACAAGGATGCAGCATAAGATTATGTAAATTTAACTTTATTATATGCCAATTCAAATAATTATGTTTTTGCTTTATTTAAAATGTATTTTTAAGACATGAAATTTTGAAATCAACTCTTGAAGCTGAGACACAACAGATAGTTGAATATGTTATTGTAATGTCTTACTAACCTAGAGTTGTTACTATGTGATTTTAAAACATGCAATTAACTAGCTAATCGAGGTTTTAGGCCAAAGAGTGTGATTAAATTAAGGTGAAGACTCATTTAATGAAATTTTAATAGAAAAGGTTTGGACATTCATTAAGAACATTAAAGTGTTACATTGGGATCCCAAAATATTATTTTAAAACATATTTACAACTCAATGTTAGTGTACAGTCGACCTAGGTGACAAAATCAAATGTTTATAGCTCGTTCCTCAAAACTACCCCCAGCCTTGGCGGCCAGGTACGTCAAACATTTACCACCAATCCATGCCTCATGCTTGGTCGGCCTTTCATTTGCCGTTACCTACACCATAGAGCACCCGTGAGCTAAGGCCCAGCAAGAAAACACATAAACATAATATATGACAATTCATTTCAATAAACACATAACTTAAATAAACACAACATACAATTCACAACAACGGCCGAAGCCAATCAGGATGCGTTACTAGGCACCAAGTTCACGATCCTAACCAAGCGAGCGAATACAACACCGTAGGTGGCCATACCATGGAAACGTGCATTTAGAATGCTTAACATCGATTCTGGCCCTTGCCATTCAGTCTCAACATGCATACATGGCACAATATTTATAGAAATTCACATATAACACTAACCACATATATTCGTTCCATGCCCTGCTCTACGAGCACAAACAGTTTTCTTACCTTTGGCCGAGTGCAAGAAATTAGGCAAGCAAGCACAATTCTCGAGAACGATCCTTTGCGATAACCTAGTCACAACCCATAAATAACATTCTCCTTACTATTCGATTCCATAATTGAACCCCGGGACCAAGCCAATTCCCCCATACGGGTGGGGGGGTGAAATCGTCTCCTGAGCCCCTGGGCCTATGCCCTAAAAATAAAAAATTAAGGCCCTTAAAAATGGCCTAGTGCCGCTGCACAACATACAGGCACCACGACACCCAACCAGGGCTCCCTGCCCTGGAACATCCCAACGCCGTGACTCGGAAGAACAGTGATGTTACGCCTTTACGCGAACACAGAAAAACTAGGTATTTCCACCATTTTTCCCCGAACCAAGACTACCAGACTTGCACCAAGGTCCCAAACAAGTCTAAAATCCTAAACAACACATCATAAGCAATACAATGCCCCTCAAAAACCAAACCGAATCTCTAACCCAAATCAAAACCTAGCCATTGGTGTAAAACTCTGCCAAAACTTAAACCACTATAGTAATTCATCATAAAACAGAGCATATGTAACGACCCAAAATTACTAATAAGACTTAAGTGCTAGGAGGGCATAATTGGAAGTTGTGTGAATTAATGGTGTGATATGCATGATTATGTGAAATGCATGTTTATGAGTATTGGATAAGCATGCGGGGCCCTGTTTGGTTTTAAGGGCATAATTGTAACTTTGGCCCGTTAGGGCATAAATGTGATTTTGTGATAAACTATTAAGATCACATTATTATGTGGATATATGTGTTTGCAGCTATCGGCACGAGCGATCCTAGGGACCAAGTTGCGAGAAAGTCACAACGGGACCCGGTACTTGACTTGGGGCAAGTCAAGGGGTATTTTGGGTATTAGATGATTAATTGAGTTATCGGGTTATGGAAATAAATAATTGGAGATATATTTGAGGTTAGGAAGTCTAGGTGGGAATACCGGGGAATTTTACCATTTTTCCCTCGGGGACGTTTTTGGTACCCCGAGCCTTGGGATTGACTTAAGTAACTAAGGATAGACAAAACATAGGAAGGAAAACAGTAGAAGATGTCCTAAACCAACCCTTCTCCCTCTCTCTCCTTTTCTCTTAAGTAACTCAGTGCAACCAAAGGATTTGTGGCTAGGAATTCAGTGGATTGGGGCTGGAGTCTTGAAGGATTAGTTCTGTGTTTAGCTAAGGAGTTTGATCAAGAACTGAGGTAAGAAATAAGCTTTGTGAATGGTGATCAATTCTGTGTTTTGGCTGGGTTTTGAGGTGTTTATGGATTTTTATATTGAAGGGTAGAATTAAAGCTAAAACTTGGAAGTTAGGTCAGGAATCCTTTAGAGAATTGATTCAGCAGAGAAGGTAAACTCCAATTCTTGTTGTAGTGTTTGAATTCTGAGCATTTGTGACTTGTTTTCTTGTGTTCTTCAGTTGTTGAGTTTCATAAATTAAAATGGGATTTTAATGAGTTTCTAAGCTAGGTTTTTGCTGGATTATGTTACTAGAATCATGTTAGAAGTTTTGTGATTAATGGATTTTGGAATTAGGTTGGTTTTGGGTGATTTTAAGCAAGGTTAGGATGTGAAAAATGGTGATTTGTTTTGGCACAAAGGGTTGGGCCGCGGCCCTATGAAGCAAAGGAGCCAGGGAGGCTCTGCCAAAGGGGAGCGTCGTGGCGCCACAGGGCACGGCCGCGGCTCAAAAGGGCGTCAAAGAGGCTTAGCCTCTATTATTGGGGGCGGGCCGCAACGCCAGTTCTTAGGACCGCAGCTCAAAAGGGAAATTTTTGCTAAGTGTAGGTTTTAAGCGTGGGAACCTAACCTAGGGTGCTTGGGATCGATTCCACCACCGTGTTGGTGGAATTCGATGTCCTGGAAGCTAGAACTATATCCGGAAACCATTACTCGAATATTAATGGAATCCTTTATCATGGTTGTGACTAGGTGTACGCTTGGGCTCGGGGCAGGATTGTGCTCAGGGGTCGTCTTTCCTAATTAAAGCACTTGGAACTAAAGGTAAGAAAACTGCACCCGGTTGTGGATTTATAATGGGACTAAGGGTTCCCTATCTTGTATGCTTTGAAAGAATGGTATTATGCCATGTGAATTGTGTGTGCTTTGAAAGAATGGTATTACGCCATGTGAATTGTAAATGAATGGTATCATGCCATGTAAATAGTAAACAAACGGCCTAAGAGCGCTGGAGTTTACACATTCGCACAGGGCGCAGCTCGGCCACTGGTAGCTGAGGACAACTTATTATGCACTAAGCTCGGTTTAAGCGGCCTGGAGTCAGTGGGATAAACAGAGGGTGCGGCCTAAGTTGTCAGCCCTAATTATCATGTGATTTGATTGTTATTATTATGATGAAGATGATATGTCGGTTATTTGAATGACAGACTGTTTGTTTGTTGATTGTTATCGTTGAATAGGTGAATGTTGTGTACTGTTGATTACCTGATTGTGTCTTGTGAGATAGTTGATTATTAATATTGATTGAGTTTTAAATGTCATGTTTTCTTGATGGGCCTTGGCTCACGGGTGCTACGTGGTGCAGGTAAAGGCAAGGGTAAGACGAGTTGACCATGGGTTGGAGAGCTCTAGCGGCGGGGTGTACATTGTCAGCTACTCGGCCGCCACGGTTGAGGGATTGTACAGGAATGAGAACCTAAAACGTGTATTTCTCCATTAGAGTGGCTTGGTTACTTATAAATATTGGAAATTCTGTAGTTATGATATTTAAACCTTGATTTGGGATCCCATGTACCAAACATGTATTTTAATGAAAATTATTCGTTTATAACCAAAATCTTTTAAACCTAATCTATTTGTATCGTTAGATTCACATTTTTAATCAAATGACTTGATTAGCAAGTCTTGCACTATCTCAAACACACAGTGTTTGTTTCCTAAGAGTTATTAGAGCTTCTCAGCTAACTAAGTTACTCACTTGACTTGAAAAAGACCAAATTGTCCCTTAGCCGAATAACTACTCTCTAATGCTCACAAGGGAAAATCCGTCATTTGCCACATTCCCGCTAATTCCTCGAGTAGTCCTATAAATCCCTAATTTATCCCAACATACCCAAATAACCGCTAAATAAATACCTGTTACTCGATAAATCTCGAACACGCACTAACGTCCCAAAATACCCGTAGGCTCACCCCGAGCTGGGTATTTGACCCTGTTGTGACTATTGCGCTAATCTGCTCCCTAGTATCACCACGAACCACACATCTCAAATATATCTCCACAATACTGTGGTCTCAAGCATAACACACACAATTACAATTATGCCCTCAACGGGCCAAAATTGCAAACATGTCCTCATTAACCAGAACGTGCCCACATGCATATTAAAGACACCTAAAGATGCATATCTAATCTTATCATATCATAACTCAAGCAATTAAATACCAATACAAATATATCATGATTAATCACGTAATATTACAATTAAATCAATTATTTCCCTCCTGGCACGCCAATCAAGGCACTAAGTCTTATTAGCAAATTTGGGACGTTACAAGTATCCCCTCCTTACAGCCAATCCCTCATATCTGACTAAAGCTCCCATGTTGCCTCCTCTACTTTGCTATTTCTCCACAACACTTTCACTAAGGTAATGGTCTTGTTACTTAAGACTTTGTCCTTTCTGTCTAGGATATGAACCGGTTTCTCCTCATAAGACAAATTTTGGTGCAAGACCAAGTTCTCATAACTCAACGCATGTGTAGGAGCTGATACGTACTTTCAGAGCATAGACACATGAAACTCATAGTAAATCCCTAATAAAGATGGAGGCATAGTTAACCTGTATGCCACCTCTCCAACTCATTCTAGAATGTCGAAGGGGCCATAAAATCTTGGACTTAACTTTCCTTTCACTCCGAATCGTTTCACCCCTCTGAAAGGATACACTCTGAGAAACATATGATCACTGAGTTACCCAAAATTTACTAATAAGGCTTAAGAGCCTTGATTATTGTGTCTGGAGGGCATAAACTGATTATGTGTGTTTTAGATTATTTAATGCATGATTATTTGATAAGCATGCTTATATGATTATATGGATTTGTGAAATGCATGTTTCTGAGTATTAATAAGGATGTGGGCCCTGTTTAGCAACATATTTGTAATTTTGTCCTGTTGAGGGCATAAATGCGATTATATGTGGTAAATTATTAAGACCACATTGTTATGTGGATGTATTTGCAGTATGTGGCTCGAGGTGGTCCTAGTGAGCGGTTTAGCGAAATAGTCACGGTGAGAATTTATACCCGGCTCAGGGGAAACCTGAGGGTATTTTTGGGAATTTGGGAACGACCCAAATTTTCTAATAAGGTTTAGGGCGTTGATTAGTGTGCCTGGAGGGCAATAAGTGAATTATTGTTTAATATGTGAATTTTTATGAATATGTGATTAGTGATGCATGTTTAGATGAATTAAAAATGCATGTGGGGCCCGTCTGGTTATTAGGGGCATGATTGTAATTTTAGCCCGTTGAGGGTGTAAACATGAAAATTGTGATATATTTATGATATATATGTGTTGCATGATCCGAGACAGTTCTAGGGAGCAGTTAGGTAGGAAGTCACAACAGGGTTGAAAATCCGACTCGGGGCGAGTCGATGGGTATTTCGGGTACTAGACGTTTTATGGGGTTATCGGGTTATGGAAATAAATATTTGGAGATATATTTGAGGTTAGGATGTTTAGGAGGGAATATGGGGGAAAATTTACCATTTTTCCTCGGGGACGTTTTCGGTACCCCGAGCCTTGAGGTAACCTTAGAGACTAAGTTAAATAAAACAAAACATTTGAAGCTTTTAGAACTGTGAGAACTGACCCAAACCTCTCTTCCTTTTCTCTTGTTTTCTCTCAACCTTACCAAGGGGAGACTATGCAAACAAAGTTAGGATTTGAGCTTTAAACTTGGAGAATTGCTCAGCATCATTTTGAGGATTCAAGTAGGGGCTAAGGTAAACCTTTAATTGTGATTCTAACCATTGAATTATGTGATTATTTGGATGAGTTTCTATATTTTTTAAGGTTCTAAAGTTTGACATTGAATTTTGGGTTTGATGAGTTTTAAAGATGGAGTTTGTTAGGTTTATCTGCTGCGAACATAGTGGAACCTCTAGGAGAATTAAATTAGTTTGTTAGATGGATTTCATGGGTATTTGGCTTGGTTTTGACAGAGAAAATGGTGAGATTTTCTGGGCTCGAGGGGTCGGGCCGCAGTGCTGTTCTTGCTGAGCCGCGAACCCTTAGAACTTTGGGGCGCCTGGAAATGGAGGTGCATCATGGCGCCCTTTAGGGAGGGTCGTGGCATGAGTTCCTAGGCCCGCAATGCTTAGTGCAATTTTTTGGGTTTTTAAGAGGTTTTAGGCTCAGGAATTCAGTAGTTAAGGTTCGGGATGGATTTTATCACCCGGATTGATAAGATTCAATGTCCCGGAGATAAGAATTATGGCTCGAAGTTATTTAATGGATTAGAACTTTATGGATGAATATTCTTAATGTGTTGTGACTAGGATTTCAGCAAGTCTCGGACTAGGGAACTGTGCTCGAGACATTGGTGCTTGGAAAGCTCGGGACACAGGTAAGAAAACCCCTGTTCCCGTAGAGCTTGTATGCAGGGCAGGGCCCTATATGGTTTTGTTGCAGGGCGTAGCCCTTTGATTTAGTTATTCATGTTAAGTATTTGCTTTATTATGCTATGTTTGCATATATGTGAATGAACGGCAAGGGCCGGGAACGGCCAAGGCCGAGTGCGGCAAGGCCAGGAGCGGCGAGGGACCGAGAACGGCGTTAAGCACATGAAGTGCAAGGCCGAGCGCGGCAAGGGGCCGAGAGTAGCATTTAGCACGCAGAGTGCAAGTTGCCAAGGCGAGACCCTAAAGGATATCCTTACGGTGTGGATCGCGAACCCAGGGCCTGGTAAAGCACCTGGGACGGTATGGTCGTATGTGTATTGCCTATTGATAGCTTGTTTAAATGCTAAGTGTTGATGTGCATATGTTATCTTCTTGTGAGGGTTTTCTTGCTGGGCTTCGGCTCACGGGTGCTCTATGGTGTAGGTAAGAACAAGGGAAAAGTCGACCAACCATGAGTACGGAAAGCGTGAAGCGGCGGGTACATGTTTGGCCTGCCTGGCTGCCACGGGCAGGGGTATTTTGGGAGATGATTGTATTAAACCTAGATTTTGTCGTTTAGCCGACACTGTTTATATTTATATGTTGTAAATACTTCTAAACGGTATTTTGGGATCCCAAATGTTAAACACTTTATAATTTTCAGTAAATGGTTTATTTTCAAAGTTTGTGACTCTGATTTTGGTTTAATTACACTTTGGTCCTAAAATCTCGATTAGCGAGTTAATTGCACATTTTAAACTCACTTAGTAACGACTCTAAGGCAGTAGGCCATTACAGTATATATTACGGTCACTCGATGAATTAGCGGGAATTGAGAGTAAATGACCAAAATGCCCTTAGAGAAATTAAAAACATTGATTTAATTGGGAGGGCAAAAGGGTCTTTTAGGCTATTAAGGGATATACCTGATTTGTTTGATGTTTTTGTTAGAGCTTAAGGGAGCAAGTTGTAGAAAACGAAGGAAAGGAAAGGAAAAAAAGAAAGAAAGTAGAAAAACAGAACATACACACACGCTCTCTCCCACACGATTTGCTCTCTCTCTCACCCTCTCTTCTAGATTTTGAAGTTGTGAACTCAGAGGAAGTCTAAGCTTGGTTTGGGGTGTTGATCCTTGGAGTAGCTAAGGGATTCAGTTAGAGTTATTTTCCAATTAAGGTAAGGTTTATGGTTTTTCTGATTTTACTAAATTTTGTTAGGATTGATCTCTGAATTTGAATATTAGATGGAAATTTAAGGACTTTACCTTGGGGATTTGAGGAATTAAAGTCTAGAAGGGCATTGAAGGCAACCTGGTGTCAAATTCACTCAACTAAGGTATCAAATTCTGATCCTGATCATCTGGGTTTTCTAGTTTTCAGATGAAGTTTTTGAGCTTCAAGTTCAATTCTGGTTTTCTGTTTTAGATGGTGCTATTAGCTATGTTTTGATGTTGTTACGTTAAGTTGGATGAGAAATAGTGGATTGTAGGCTCAATTTGGAGTTTAGTTGAGGTTTGGAGTGGGTTTATGGACTTTTGGCTCGGGCAAATTCGAAGGAAAGACCCAGAAACTTTGCATGTACTAGTTGACGATTGGAGCGCTACAACGCTATGCTTTGTTTTCTGGGGGGCCTAGCTTCTTGACTGTAGCACCGTGGAGCCCTTCTCGTGGCACGGTACTACTACCCTGCCACTTGAACATGGTTTTTGGGATTTCTTTTAGGGTTTTTTGCTTGGGGGCTCGGGGGTCGATTCCACCACCCCGTTTGGTGGAATTGGGCTTCCCGAGAGCTTGGGATTGACTCTGAAGTTTGGTTATGGAATTGAATGTTAATGAGGATTCTATTTTACGGTTGTGACTAGGTGTACGCAAGGCCTCAGACGGAATCGTGCTCGACAGTCATCTCAATTAGCCAAAGAGCTCGGAATCAAAGGTAAGAAAACTACACCCGGCTATGTGGTTATGTTGGGACTAAGAGTTCCCTATACTTGTATGCAATATTTTATGATGGTATTATGCCATATGAACATGAAATAAATCGCCTAAGAGTGCCGAAATTCATAATTGTGCACAAGGACACGGCTCAGCCACTGGTACCTCAGGTTAAGTAAATAATCACTGAGCTTAGCCTAAGCGAGCCGGAGTCAGTGGGATAAACAGAGGTGCCTCCTAAGGAAGTCGACCCTGGATATTGGGTGATATGTTTATTTTTATTAATTTGATGATTATGGCATTTTATTACCTGGATGATTGATTATTGGTTTGTAGATTGATATCATTGATTCTGTGAACAATGTGGTCTGATGAGTATCTGATTGATGATTTGTGAATTATCTGACTATTGATTATTGTTTATGCTCTAGATTATGGTTTTCTTGCTGGGCCTTGGCTCACGGGTGCTACGTGGTGCTGGTAAAGGCATGGGCAAGGTGCACCAGTCTTGAGTTGGAGAGCTCTGTGGCAGAATGTACATAGTCAGCTGATCGGCCGCCACGGTCGAGGAATGGTACAGGGACAAGAGAACCTAATGTGCCTATTTTTCCATTAGAGTGGCCTGTGGTTGTACATAAACTTTGAATTTTTGTAAACTGTCCTTTAAAACATGTTTTGGGATCCCATGTATTAAATGTTTATTTTAATGAGAATTTTTTTTTTTTATGAGCAAAATCTTTTAACCCTAACCTAATTACGACTTTAGGGTCACGTTTTCAACTATATGACTTGATTAGCAAGTTTTGCACCTTTATAATCACACAGTGTAACGACCTTGGTTATCCAGGGTGTTATACTCAGGGTTTGGTAATGGTGTATACATGTTTATATGTTTAAGTGATTGGAAAGAACCACGATTGTTGTTATCTGTTTGATTAATATGGAGCATGAGATACTGATAGGGCCTGGCCATTGACTATTGTGTGATGATATTGAGGCATGCTTATTAGCATTGTTGTTGCATGTGAATTAATATTTGGATAAACTGTTATATCTTGATTGCTTGTGATTAGTTGAGTTTCAATGGTGGATTATGGAAGGATTATTACCCTGTCATCATAGTCTGACCGCCGAGTCGTTGATTGCAGATTAACTTTGATAGCTATGCATCCAAGACAATCTGTATGACTAGCCGACACTGAGTCTGAGGCTAGAGATGATGACCAGGGCCAGAACCCTCCGCCGGTCCCTAAGAACTAGAAGCAAATTATGGCAGAGATGCAAGCATGGCTTTAGAGCCATGATGACAAGATCCGACTTCTGAGACAACAGGCTTGGCCAGGGAGTGCTGCACCCATTATGCCACCGGCAGTGGCACCGGTTATACAACCAGTAGATGTTGGGAATAGATGGGAGCTGTTGTATGAGTGGTTCAGGAGACAGCATCCTCCAACTTTTGAGGGAGGACCAAATCCACTAAAGGCCGAGCAGTGGATGAGTATGATTACTGCTATCTTGGACTTCATGAGGGATGAGGGTCATGATAGGGTGGCCTGTGCTGCATATATTCTGAGAGAGGATGCTCGCATTTGGTGGGAAGTGGCATAAAAAACTAGGGATGTTACTGCTCTGGGCTGAGATGGATTCAAGGATTTGTTCAGCCAGAAGTATTATAATGTTGCCATCAGGGCAGCAAAGGTGAATGAATTTGTGTGGCTAGTTCAGGGAAACATGACAGTTATAGAAAATGCCCTAAAATTCGATATACTCACGAAGTTTGCACCAGATCTTGTGCTTACATATGCAGCTAGGCAGGACAGATTTATCAAAGGGCTTAATGCTATGATAGCCCGAGATGTGAGGATTACAACAGTACTTGGGGGGACGACATATGCCCAAGCTGTTGAGAAGGCTCTTACCACTAAGGAAGTGGAGAACAAGACCTGGAGGGAGAATGTTGCAAGACAAAAGGGTCGCAGAGCAGTGCCTCCATATTCTGGGTGTGGTAAGGGCGGAGGCCCCAGTGATCTGAAGAGGAAGATCCCTAAAACTTCGACCACTACTGGTCCTGATAGGAGAGGTCGGGGTACTCAAAGTGGCCATCAGGGAGGCGCTGATACATTGAGGAGCTATCCGAAGTGCACGAGCTGCAGAAGATGCCATCCGGGAGAATGTCGGGCTAAGGCCTGTTATGAGTGTGTGGTGGTGGGACACCTCAAGAAGGACTGCCCAATAATGAAAGGGTCAGTAGGGAAGGTGGATAGCTTGACTCCAGCTCGAGTGTTCACCCTGACGCAGGCAGAGGCCAAGGCTAGTCCCTCGGTGGTGACAAGTCAGCTTTCTAGCGCTGGCTCTCCTTTTACTATATTGATTGACCCTGGTGCTACACATTCATTTGATTCTATTAAGGTGATTGATAGACAGTGTAGACCTAGTGAGAACTATACTGTGGGGTTCGAGACTATATTGCCTACAAGGGAACTGGTAGTTTTCTAGGAGGTGGATTAGAGCACTGCTAGTGATGGTTGATGGCAGGGAGTTATCAGTAGACTTGATTAAATTGGGTATGGAGGGCTTTGACATGATTTTGGGCATGTATTAGCTGGTTAGATATGGGGCTACCATAGATTGTAGGAAGAAGATAGTGACCTTCGAACCGGAGGGTGATGATCCTTTTGTTTTCGTGGGTGCGGTACATGGACCATGCGTACCCATGATATCAGTGCTGAGAGCCAGGGACTTATTACAGGGAGGATGTATAGGTTTCCTGACTAGTGTGGTGGATACTACCAGAGTGTTACCAGCAGGGTCAAATGGGACTAGATTGGTTCGTGAGTTGTTGGATGTATTCCCTGAGGATTTACCAGGACTTTCGCCGCACAGGGAGATTCAGTTCATTATTTAGTTAGTGCTAGGGATAAAGCCAGTGTCGAGGGCACCATATAGAATAGCTCCGGTAGAACTGAAGGAATTGAAGATACAGTTACAGGAGCTTCTGAATTTGGGGTTCATTAGGCCTAGTTTTTAGCCATGGGGTGCTCCAGTTCTATTTGTGAAGAAGAAGGACGAGACTCTGAGGATGTCTATAGATTACAGAGAATTGAACAAGTTGACCATGAAGAATATGTACCCTCTACCAAGGATCGATGACTTTTTTGATCAACTGCAGGGAAAGACGGTATTCTCAAAGATTGATCTTCAATCTGGTTATCACTAGCCAAGGATCAAGGATGAGGATATACCGAAGACGGCCTTCTGAACGAGGTATGAGCATTCTGAGTGTTTTGTAATGTCGTTTGGTTTGACCAACGCCTCAACAACCCTCATGGACTTAATGAATAGGGTGTTCAAGGACTTCTTGGATCAATTCGTCATTGTCTTCATCGACGACATTTTATTTTACCCCAGTTCAGAGGCAGAGCCCGAGCTACATCTTCGGCAGGTCTTGCAGAGGTTAAGAGAGCACCAGCTGTACGCCAAGTTTAAGAAATGTGAGTTTTGGCTACCAGAAGTGACATTCCTTAGACATATTGTTGGTGAAGATGGATCCATCTAAGGTGGAGGTAGTGAGAGATTGACCGAGGCCAAGGAACACCTCAGAGGTTCGGAGCTTCCTCGGGTTAGTAGGTTACTACAGATGATTTGTGGAAGGGTTCTCGAAGATTGCTGCACCGATGACAGAATTGACACGGTAAAATTTGAAGTTCGTTTGGTCAGACAAGTGTGAGAATAGTTTTGAAGAATTGAAGCGGCGACTTATTACTGAACCTGTGCTGAGTCTTCCTTCAGAGGATGGAAATTTTGTGGTTTATTGCAACACGTCGAGGTTGGGTTTAGAGTGTGTGTTGAGGCAGAACGGGAAGTTTATAGCTTATGCGTCACGAAAACTGAAGGAGTATGAGTAGTAGTATCCTACCCAAGATTTGGAGTTAGCAGCGGTGGTATTTGTACTGAAGGTTTGGCAGCACTATCTGTATGGGGAGAAGTGTGAGATATACACCGATCATAAGAGTTTGAAGTACTTCTTCACATAGAAGGACTTGAACATGAGGCAGAAGCGTTGGCTAGAGTTTGTAAAAGACTATGACTGTGATATTCTTTACCATCCCCAAAAAGCCAACGTAGTGGCAGATACAATGAGTCTGAGGGTCTCGGATCAGCTATTTATTTCCACCTAGATATCAAGAGAGTTAGCTGATGAGATAGCCAGAGCGAGGATAGAGTTGGTGGTGGGCCAGTTTGCCAACATTACTCTACAGTCGACCCTATTAGAGCAGATTAAGGAAGGTGAGTTGGTGGATGCTCAGTTACATGAGGTTAGAGAGAGTGTCTTAGCGGGAGAAGCTAAGGACTATTCCATTTCTGAGGTTGGTTTGCTATGGTATCAGGGTCGGATTTGTGTTGCGACTGATGTGGGGATTAGACGAGAGATACTAGATGAATCGCATACTACGCCATACTCACTTCATTCGGGTACCATGAAGATGTATCAGGATCTACAAAGATTGTATTGGTGGCCCAGGATGAAGAAGGATGTGGTGGAGTACGTGGGAAAATATTTGACCTGTCAGCAGGTGAAAGTTGAGCATCAACGACCAGCAGAGCTGCTTCAGCCTTTGGGTATTGCCAAGTGGAAATGGGAGGATATTACGATGGACTTTGTGGGAGGTTTACCCAGGACAGTGGGGCCTCATGAATCGGTGTGGGTGATAGTGGACAGATACACCAAGTCAGCTCATTTTCTTCCAGTGAAGATGACTTATACGGTGGATCAGTATGTAGAGTTGTATGTGAGGGAGATCATACGTCTTCACAGGGTTCCTAAGTTTATTGTGTCAGACCGGGATCCTATCTTTACCTCCATGTTTAAGGGTAGTTTGCAGAAGGCTATGGGGACTCAGTTGAATTTCAGCACGGCCTTTCATCCTCAGACTGATGAACAGTCTGAGAGGACGATTCAGGTGTTGGGGGATATGCTTAGAGCATGCATTATCGACTTTGACGGATCTTGGATTAAGTACCTCCTGTTGATAGAATTTTCATACAACAACAGTTATCAATCAACGATTGGAGTGGCTCCATATGAAATGTTATATGGTAGGAGATGTAGATCGCCCATTCATTGGGATGAGATGGGTGAGAGGAAGTATTTGGGCTCGGACATGGTTTAGAGGACCAATGAAGCTATTGATAAGATCTGAACTAGAATGTTTGCTTCGCAGAGCAGATAGAAAACTTTAGCTGATCCTAAGCGTAGGGATGTTGAGTTCTAGGTTGGGGACCACATGTTTCTGCGAGTTTCACCACTGCAAGGGGTGAGGAGGCTTTGGAAGAAGGGCAAGCTGAACCCTAGATTAGTTGGACATTTTGAGATCCTGGATAGGATCGGACAGGTGGCTTATAGGTTAGCCTTACAACCATTGTTGTCAGGAGTTCATGACGTATTTCATGTTTCTATGCTTCAGAAGTATGTCTCAGATACGACACATGTGTTGAAGTATGAAGACTTGGAATTGCAGGCAGATTTGTCCTATGAGGAGCGACTGGTTCAGATTTTAGATCTGAAGGATAACGTTCTACGGAACAAGACAATTCCTCTGGTTAAAGTGTTATGGAGGCGACCTGGGAGCTTGAGTCAGCAATGCGGGATCAGTATCCCGAGTTATTTAGGTAAATTTCGAGGACGAAATTCTCAGTAGGAGAGGATAGTTGTAACGACCCAAAATTTACTAATAAGGCTTAAGGGCCTTGATTAGTGTGTAAGAGGGCATAATTGGTTTATGTGTGATCGAAATGATTTAATGCATGATTATGTGATAAGCATGTTTATATGATTATATTGATATGTGAAATGTATGTTTATGAGTATTAATAAGCATGTGGGCCCTATTTAGCTTATAAGGGCATATTTATAATTTTGGCCCGTTGAGGGCATAAATGCGATTATTTGTGGTAAATTGTTAAGACCACATTATTATGTGTATGTATTTGCAGCATGTGGCTCGAGGCGATCCTAGTGAGTGGTTTAGCGAAATAGTCATGGCAGGAATTTATACCCGGCTTGGGGGAACCGTGAGGGTATTTCTGGGAATTTGAGAAATATATTGGAGATTTTTAGACATTGGGGAAAATAATTGGTGATTAATTGGATGACAAGATTTAAGTGGTATATATTAGGGTCACTCGAGGAATTACCGGGAAATGGGAGTAAATGACCAAAGTGCCCTTGGAGTGATTAAAAGACATGGATTTAATTGGGAGGGAAAAAGGGTCTTTTGGGTTATTAAGGGATATACCTGATTTGTCTGATGTTTTTTTTAGAGCTTAAGGGGGAAGTGGTAGAAACTGAAGGAAAGGAAAGGAAAAAAAAAAGAAAGAAGAAAAACATAACACAATCTCTCTCTCTCCCACCCGATTTGCTCTCTCTCTCACCCTTTCTTTTGGATTTTGAAGCTGTGAACTCATAGGAAGTCTAGGCTTGGTTTGGGGTGTTGATCCTTGGAGTAGCGAAGGGATTCAGTTAGAGTTGTTTTCCAATTAAGGTAAGGTTTATGGTTTTCCTGAGTTTACTAAATTTTGTTAGCATTGATCTGTGCTTTTGAATATTAGATGGGAATTTAAGGACTTCACCTTGGGGATTTGATGAATTAAAGTCTGGAAGGGCATTGAAGGCAACCTGGTGTCGAATTCCCTCAGCTAAGGTAACAAATTCTGATCTTGATCATCTGGGTTTTCTGGTTTTCAGATGAAGTTCTTGAGCTTCAAGCTGAATTCTGGTTTTCTGTGTTAGATGATGCTATTAGCTAAGTTTTGATGTTGTTAGGTTATGTTGGATGAGATATAGTGGATTGTAGGCTCAATTTAGAGTTTAGTTGAGGTTTGGAGTGGGTTTATGGACTTTTGGCTCGGAAAATTCGAAGGAAAAGCCCAGAAACTTTGCATGTGCTGGTTGTAGCGCTACAATAGGAGCGCTACAGTGCTATGCTTCATTTTCTGGGGGGCGGTGGGGGCTAGCTTTCTGACTGTAGCACTGTAGCGCTCCTCTTCTAGTGCTGTAGCGCTACCCTGCCTCCAGAACTTGGTTTTTGGGATTTCTTTTAGGGTTTTTGGGGGCTTGGGGGTCGATTCCACCACTCCATTTGGAGGAATTGGACTTCCCGAGAGCTTGGGATTGGTTTCAAAGTTGGGTTATGGAATTGAATGTTAATGAGGGTTCTATTTTATGGTTGTGACTAGGTGTATGCTAGGGCTTGGATGGGATCGTGCTCGAGGGTCATCTCAATTATCCAAAGGGCTCGCAATCAAAGGTAAGAAAATTGCACTCGGTTATGTGGTTATGTTGGGTCTAAGAGTTCCCTATACTTGTATGTAATATTGTATGATGGTATTATGCCATGTGAAGATGAAATAAATGGCCTAAGAGTGCCATAATTAATATTGGCGCACAAGGGCGTGGCTCGACAACTGGTAGCTGAGGTTAAGTAAATAATCACTGAGCTTGGCCTAAGCGAGTCGGAGTCAGTGGGATAAACACATGGTGCAGCCTAAGGGCGTCTACCCTGGATATTGTGTGATATGTTTATTGTTGTTAATCTGATGATTATTGCATGTTTATTTCCTGGATGATTGATTATATTTTGGCAAATTGATATCATTGATTATGTGAACAATGTGGTCTGATGAGTATCTGATTGATGATTTGTGAATTATCTGACTATTGATTATCGTTTATGCTCTAGATTATGGTTTTTTGCTCGGCCTTGGCTCACGGGTGCTATGTGGTGCAGGTAAAGGCAAGGGCAAGTGGGACCAGTCCTGAGTTGGAGAGCTTTGGGGCAGAATGTACATAGTCAGTTGATCCGCCGCCATGGTCGAGGAATGGTACAGGGACAGGAGAACCTAAAATGCCTATTTTGCCATTAGAGTGGCCTGTGGTTGTACATAAACTTTGAATTTTTGTAAATTTTCCTTTAAAACCTGTTTTGGGATTCCATGTATTTTAATGAGAAATTTCCTCTTTATGACAAAAATCTTTTAACCCTAACCTAATTATGACTTTAGGGTCACGTTTTCAACTATATGACTTAATTAGCAAGTTTTGAACCTTTATAATCACACAGTGTATTGACCTTAGTTATCCAGGGTGTTACAACTCTACTGTCCACTCTGGAAGGCGAGCATCTGAGCTCTAATCTTCTCAATTTCCTCGTTAGTCTTCTGAATGACCACAAGACCTAAGTACTTCCTCTCACCCATCTCATCCCAGTGAATGGGCGATGTGCACTTCCTCCCATACAAAATTTCATAAGTAGCTACTCCGATAGTCTCCTCATAACTATTATTATAAGAATACTCACTCAAAGGGAGATACTTACTCCAAGATCCCCCAAAATCCAGCACATAGGCTCGCAACATATCCTCTAGTATTTTAATTATCCTCTAAGACTGTCCATCTTTTTAAGGATGATAAGCTGTACTGAATCTCAACTAAGTGCCTATAGCCTTCTACATGCTCTCCTAAAACATAGAGGTGAAGGTGGGTTTCCTGTCCGACTCTATTGATCTTGGAGCCCCATGGAGACGCACAATCTCCTTTACATACACCTCAACATATTGATCCAATATAAAATTTGTTTTAACAGCAAAAAAGTGGGCTGATTTGGTGTACCTATCAACAATCACCCACACAAAATCATGTTGCCCAACTGTTCTTGGCCACCCAACCACGATGTCCATGGTAATATCCTACCATTTCAACTTTGGAATCTCTAAAGCCTGCTGACAGGTTATACAATTGGCCACATAATCCACCACGTCCTTCTTCATTCTTGGCCACCAATACAAAGTCTTTAGATCTTGGTACATCTTCGTCGTACCCGGATGTAGAGAATAAGGAGTGGTATAAGACTCATCCAGAATCTCTCACTGGATACCAGCATTTATCCGAACGCAAATCCGATTTTTATACCTCAACAGATCTACCTCTGAAATAGAAAAGTCTCTAGCCAATCCAACTAAGACATCCTCCCTATGTTTCCTCAACTCAGGATCCTCCTTCTGCACTTTTTTTATTCTCTCAAGGAGCGTGGACTGAAGAGTATTGTTGGTGAGCTGACCAATTACCAGTTCAAATCTCGCTCTTATCATTTCTTTAGATAGCTTTTCTGATATCAGTCTCGAACTAAACAGCTTCCCTAGACCCTTCCTACTAAATGTGTCGGCTACCACGTTGGCTTTCATTAGATGGTACAAAATCTTACAATCATAGTCCTTTACCAACTCCGACCAATGTCTTTAGCGCATATTCAAATCTTTTTGAGTAAAGAAATACTTCAAAATTTTATGGTCAGTGTATATTTCACACTTCTCTCCATACAGGTTATGCCTCCATACCTTAATTGTGAATTTCACCGTTGCTAGCACCAAATCATGAGTGGGGTGCCTCTGTTCATTCTCCTTCAACTGTCTAGACGTGTAGGCTATCACCTTCCAAGCTTGCATCAATACACCACCCAAACCCTGCCTTGAAGCATCACAGTAGACCACAAACTTTTCCTTCTCTGATGGAAGACTCAGTACCAGAGCAGTGACTAGACATACTTTGTCTTCTTGCATGTCAGCTCAGTTAGTGGTGCTGCTATTCTGGAGAATCCCTCTACGAATTGCCGATAGTAAACTGCTAACCCCAAAAAGCTTCTAACCTCTGGTACACTGCTCGATCTTGGCCAATCTCTCATAACCTATATCTTGGTTGTGTCCACCAGAATCCCTTCCTTACTCACAATGTGGCCTAGGAGTTTTACTTGGGGTAACAAGAACTCAGATTTATTGAACCTAGCATATAGCATATGCTCCCTCAACCGCTGTAGTACCAAACAAAGATGTTGCTCATGTTCTGTCTCAAAGTGGGAGTACACCAGTATATCATCAATGAATATGATTACAAACTTATCCAAATATTCTCTAAAGACCCTATTCATCTAATCCATGAAGGCTGCTGGGCATTGGTTAACCCAAAAGACATGACGAAGACTTCATAGTGTCCATACACTACTACAAAAACACCCTTTTAGGAAACTTTTTTAGGGCACTCACCTAGATACGAGTCCTAAAAACAAACTCCTAGAAATTTTATGACTCGCGTTACGAGTCCATAGAGAATTTCTGTTAGGGCTCGCGGAGCGCATCCTAAAAACTATGTGTGTTCTAAAAGTTTGAGTTTTTTTTTTAAACAAACACCTCCTGGACTTTTTGGGACTCGCGTTGCGAGTCCTAAAAGAATTTTTTTAGGAGTCCCATTGCGAATCCTAAAAACTTACGTGTGTCCTAAAAGTTTGAATTTTCAAAAATTTCAAATTCCCTCCAATGTTATGAACTAAAATTACGAGAATGTTTTTAGGACTCGCATTGCGAGTTCTAAAAACATATGTGTGTTCTAAAAATTTGAATATTAAAAAATTTCAAATTCACTCCAATTTTTTAACTAAAATTACGAGAATGTTTTTAGGACATGCAATGTGTGTTCAAAAAATTTGAATTTTAAAAAATTTCAAATTCCCTCATATTTTTTTAACTAAAATTACGAGAATGTTTTTAGGACACGAAACTTATGTGTGTCCTAAAAGTTTGAATTTAAAAAAAATTCAAATTCCCTCCTATTTTTTTTAACTAGAATTTTACTATTTATTACTTCACAAAGAAAAATATAACACAACAGCTCATTCTCTCTCTTTCTCTCCTTGCTCTCTTCCCCCATTTCTCTCTCTATCTCTCTCTCATGTACTCCACAACCAAGCCATGGACGACGGTACTCTGGCCATCCCCTCCTACATGCGTCGGTGCAATGGACGCAGAAGGTCGGCCACCTTCGACCCCCGCGAGCCCAGCCCCTCACGCACCACCCTCCACCGCCTAAAGTCATTCAAAGTCATGGTGGTGCTATTTTTCCCAAACTCTTTCGAGTGTTTTTGCACCGCCTTGAGCCACCTCGACCCAAACGAACACCACAAATGCATTCCTTGTGCTTTGGGCATCAAAACCCACTAAAGGATTGATCATTTTCCCGAACCACCACCATGGGGTGGTGGCGGCGCCGTTAATGTCGGAGCTCCGGCGGGAGCTTTGGCTATCAATTAATTTTTTAAAAATTAAAAATAAGACTTTTTAGGACTCGCATTGCGAGTCCTAAAATCTTACTTAAAGGCACTCAATGAGATTTTTTAGGACTTGCGAGTCCTAAAAAACCTTAGTTTTAAGGCACTCTAATAGAGGACTCGCGCCCCGCGAGTCCTAAAATGCCTTTTTTGTAGTAGTGATATCTCGTACGAAACGTGGTCTTCGGTATATCCGCTTCCTTAATCCTCAACTGTTGGTAGCCAGACCAAAGGTCAATCTTAGAGAACACAGTCTTCCCTTGTAGCTGATTAAATAATTCGTCAATCCTGGGCAGTCGATACTTATTCTTAATAGTCAACTTATTCAACTCTCTGTAATCGATGCACATTCTTATGGACCCATCCTTCTTCTTGAAAAACAACACATGAGCACCCTGTGGGGAAAAGCTTGGTCTAATGAATCCTAGATCCAGTAATTCCTGCAATTGAATCTTCAGTTCCTTTAAATGTGTAGGCGCCATTCTATAAGGTGTCCTCGATACTGGTTATACTCCTAGTGCCAACTCTATGACAAATTCGATTTCTCAGTGTGGCGGAAATCCTGGCAGGTTTGCTGGAAATACATCAGGAAACTCACACACCAACCTGGTCTCACCTGGTCCAACTAAAATGACCCTAGAGGTATCCACTATATTTGCTATTAATCCTATGCAACCTTCTTGCAATAGGTCTCTAGCTCTCAATGCAGAGATCATAGGTACTCGTGGTCCACTCAATGTCCCCACAAACACAATGGGTTCCTCCCCTTCTGGTTCAAACGTTACCATGCTTTGCTTGCAGTCTATCGTCTCCCCATACTTTTCCAACCAATCCATCCCCAAGATCATATGAAAATCATCCATCACCAGTTCAATTAGATCCATCGACAACTCCCTACTTTATATCTCTACTGGTAACACTCTAACCCACCTCCTAGAGACTACCAGTTCCTCAGTTGGCAACAGAGTTCTAAATCCCCCAGCATACAAATTAGAAGGTATACATAAACGGTATATCACTCTAGCACATACAAATAAATGAGTAGCTCCTGAATCAATCAATGCAATAAACAAAGAACCAACACTAGAAATCTGACTTGTCATGACCAAGGGACTAGCCTCAGCCTCGATCTGGGTCAAGGTATACATTTTGGCTGGAGTGAGGTTGTCGCTCCTCTTTGGTTCCACTTTAATGACTTGAGGATTATCTTTCAACAAATGGCTGACACTCCCACAAAAAAAACAGGCTCTGACTATGCACTCTCCCAGACGGCATTGTCTGCACTGTGCACACTCTCCCCCACCCTGACTACCACCAAAGGTACCCCGTGCCCTATTATCTAGACTAGGAGAAACAAAAGAATCTAGGGATTTTTTCTTCAGCTCATAGGGCCACTGCCTTAGCTAGACCTAATGAAGGGAGGCACCATCCTCTTAGCATCGCGCCTTGTAGTGCCTTCTTTTCAGATCTGGTCTTCACATGGTAGAGAGCATACATGTTCGGTCGATCTCTAAAAACCATAAACATTGGCATGCTCTGATACCAAGTTGTAACAACCTACTACCTTAGATCTGTTATCCTGTGATTTATAAATGTGCCATTAGCTCGCTAATCGAGGTTTTAGGTTGAAAAGTTTGATTAGATTGAAATAAAAACTCATTTGATAACACTGATTATAAAATTGTATGCCCTGATTTTCCCACGGGCCAATTAGCAAGCCGAGCTGCGGCCTAACCATGGTTTTCTCGTGGACATCCCCCGCAACCGGAGCTGCATCGTAAGGTCACACCTCCTTAGCTTGAGGATGGTTGCGGGTTCGCCTCTGGTAACTTAAAGACAGAGTCCGGGCTCTGATGATCGAAGGTTGGGTCAAGCATCCAGCCCGCAGTACGAGCTGGGGTTGAAGGCTGTGACCCTTTATAAAGTCAGCCACGCAAGGTAAACATGCATATATCAGACATCACGTGTCTGATATATCCCTGACTTCTCGGACACGCAGCAGGAACGTGCGTATTCAGACATCCTCAACTAGGTTGGGCCGTGCGGCCCATTATCCGCTTACCTATTGATTTGACCACACTTATGTGTCAGATTTAGGAATTAATCATGAGTGTCACAGAGTTGACATGATAGGAAATAAGGTCACGGGATGGCCTTCTTACAAACTCCCAGGTGCCTTCTCCTATAAATATGGAGACCTTGGGAGTTAATAAGGGTTGGATTCTCTCTTGTAAGAAATATCCTATAATTGTATCCCCTGAATATAGCAATAATATCGACTAGTGGAGTAGAAGGATTTTAACCTTCGAACCACTTAAAAAACATGTCTCGAGTAGCCATTTCATTTTCCTAAGATCATATACCGCGTCAACAGTTTGGTGCTTTCAGTGAGAGCAAGTCCGATTAGTGCTGTTGCAAACATCCAACTATGGTGACTACTCGGTCCAGGCATGGTAACGAGACAGAACAACATGATGGGGAGGAGGCTCATCATACTACCATCCCTGGTGAACAAGTTCCTGAAACCCAGCAGCGCCCAGGAAAGCAGCTGGCGGGTCAAGATGATACTAGTAGTTCGGCGCCCCGGCCGCCTAATCCGAACCCATGTTATTATATTGCGGTGGAGATGGAGAACGCTCAACTGAGGAGCCAGTTAGCAACAGCTAGCCAGCAAATCCAGGATATGCTGGCCCGACTACCCCCTCTCACAACTCGCGTTAACGTCGGAGAGAGGCAAGGCGAGGCTCCTAAGTCTCGCCGGGGTAACCGGTCCAGGCATAGCCGTTCCACCAGCCAACTCCACCCCTTCATCACACCATCGGGAGGCAGACTTCAGAGGAAGGCCTAGAGCCGAACAACAGCAATATAGTCGTTCGGTCAGAACGTCGACTCCTAGCTCCCAACCATCCTCGAGCGCGCCCAGGAGTGCTTGAGGAAATTCCCGAAGGAGATCCGGGGAGGGCTCACAGCATCAGCCCATCCCCAATGACCGTCCTGCGCCCCATCCAGATCGCCAAGAGCGGGACTAGCGGGTTAGCAGGGCTGAAAGGCCCCCACTGAATTTAATCCGACCTGACGGAACCAGGATAGCCTCTCCAATCAGACATCCTCCATCTCCGATTAGATATCCGTCTCCTCCTCGGCCCGTCCGAGATATCCCAGCCTATGGGAATAATAGGAGAAACCCACCATCAGCTGAACCTTCCCGGCGTAGCAGGGCGCCAAGGGAAAGCCTGGATCATCACCACCGAGGGCGGACTCCAGGCCTATCTGGCAGAAGCCACGGGACCGACAGTCGCCAGAGTGATCTTTCAGGAGGAGACCTGCGTTAGCGTTTGAGTTCGGCATAAAGTCACCAAACCACCCAGGGAGGCGACCTTCGAGATCGCCTTAACTCTCATAGGGGAGAACCGGCAGGATGAGGGAGCCACGCTCGCTCAAGGGAGGCCCTGTCGGAAGTACGTAACGGTGGGAATGTCCCAAATAACCTATCTCAAGATAGGAGGGGCAATAACCCACCAAATATGTACAATGGAACCGGAGTTGTTGACCAGCCCCGGAATAACCACAGACATCAGGACCAAACCCTCGAGCGCCTAACTCAGATGGAGGAGCTGATGAGGAAAATCCTATCAGAAAAAGAGAAAGATGAATATGATTCAGGGGACGAAATGGAACTCTTTGCCCCTAGCATAGCAGCAACGACGTACCCATCTAGTTTTCGTATGCCGCACTTGTCAAAATTCAACGGGGACAGAGACCCCTCAGACCACCTGGGGATGTTCAACACCTTAATGATGGCCCACAACATTGGCCCCGAGCTGAGATGTCTAATCTTCCCTTCCACCCTGACTGGACCTGCCAGGCAGTGGTTCAAGCAAAGTAAAAGACAGTCAATCAGCTCCTGGAAGACTTTCTCAGCAGATTTCAAAAGGGCATTCCGGGCGTCTCAGGCAGCCCGTGTTCAGGCCAACTCCCTAGCTAACGTAAGGCAGCAGCCCAGTGAGACTCTAAAGGCCTACTTGAGCAGATTTGCGAACGTCGCTGCTCGAGAACTGGAATCCTCGTCGTAGGAGATCTCTGGAAGGATATACAAAGGAAGGGAGTCAGCTTAGTTAACGAATTCCTTAACAGGGCCCAAGAGTGGATAAACTTGGAGGAAGCCGAAGCCTCAGCTGCGGGAACCAGCTAGGTCCCCGAACAGCCCGCCGGAGTGGGGACGAAGGTTGTGGTAGCGACCCAAAACGTCACATAGAACAACCAGCCCGGTGGAGGCAAAAGAAAGGGTAATGGTGAGGGCAGCCAGCATGGCCAAAAGAAGAATAAGTCTGTGGACAAAGTCAAGCCCGTCTTCGCGACTTATACAGAGCTCACCCAGTCTAGGGAGAATATCTTCCTAGCCAACTCTACTCGCCTCCCCTGGAAGAGGCCCGAGCAGTTGAAGCACCAAAAGGGGAAGAGAGACACCTCCAAGTTTTGCCGCTTTCACAATGATGTTGGCCAGAACACTGAAGATTGTAGGCATTTAAAGGATGAGATCGAGACTCTCATCCGAGCCGGCCCTTTGGCTCAGTATGCGCGAAATAGGGTTCTAGCCACTCGACCTGCTCCAGAAGTACCAGCTAGTCAGCCCGGGTCTCGGATCGATCAAGACGTCCCCCCTCACAATGTTGCTGGTACGAGCAGGGGTGCCCAAAAGAGGTACGTGAACGAACTTAAGGCACACAATGGAGAGGAGTTCATTCCAGAGCAGTGCCTGCCAAAACAGTAGCGATTGGAGAAGAAGCCGATCATTTTTACAGAAGATGATGCGGACCATGTCCAGTTCCCGCACAATGCCCCCCTGGTCGTGGCAGTTCAGCTCGCCAATCGGAGGGTTAGGAGGGTATTGATCAACAATGGAAGTTTGGTGAACCTCCTATTCTGGTCCACTTTAGAAAAAATGGGTTTGACCGTTGCTGAGTTGAAGGCGACCTCCATTATGCTGTATGGTTTTTCGAGAGAAGGATCCGCAGCAATAGGGACGATCGAACTGGTGATCACCCTGGGGGAAGGATCTCAAACAGTCTCCAAGCTCCTCGAGTTCGTGGTCATTAACTGCTCTGCTGCGTACAACGCAATTTTAGGACGACCTACACTCATAGCTTTCGAGGCCGTCACGTCCATTCGCCACCTCGCGATGAGGTTCCCTACTTCGACGGGAATCTGCACTATCCATGGCGATCAGCTCACTACAAGGGAATGCTACAGCATTTCCATGAAGGGAAAATCTAAACCCGGGCAGCTGGCAATGGCCATTCAAGGTGAAGAGGAATCTCAGGGACCCTCGGTGGATCCAGAGATTGAAAAACCTCAAAGCGCCAAGGGGGAAAATGATGTCTTAAGTGAGGATATTGACCCTCGAATAGGTGAGGACAGATCCGAGCTCCAAGCAATTGAGGAGCTCGAGGAGATGAACATTGATCCGCAGAATCCGTCACGTATGGTCAGGCTCGGGAAAAACCTCTGTAGCCAGAGGAAGGCGGAGCTGACCAAGTTTTTGCGGGATAGCTTGGACGTGTTTGATTGGTCCCATGAAGACAGGGTGTGGATCAGCCCCAGCGTCATCATGCATACGCTTCATCTAGATAAAAGCGTTCCCACCAAGTCCCAGAAGCAAAGGTGTTTAGGAACAGCTCGAGCTGAAGCCCTGGAGGAAGAGG
This sequence comes from Humulus lupulus, assembly GCF_963169125.1. Classification (NCBI taxonomy): domain Eukaryota; kingdom Viridiplantae; phylum Streptophyta; class Magnoliopsida; order Rosales; family Cannabaceae; genus Humulus; species Humulus lupulus. Next base: position 77,915,480 of record NC_084801.1, read on the forward strand.
TGGCCCGGCTAAAAAAATGCGGCTTTATCCGTGAAGCCAAGTTTCCAATATGGGTTGCCAACCCCGTGCTGGTCCCGAAGCCTAACGGGAAATGGCGGACCTGCATCGACTTCTCCGACCTGAATAAAGCTTGCCCTAAGGATTACTTTCCATTGCCCAGGATTGATCAGTTGGTAGATGCCACGGCAGGGCACGAGCTCATGTCCTTTATGGACGCGTACTCAGGCTATAATCAGATCGCGATGAATCCGGCGGACCAGGAACGCACTAGCTTCATGACCCCGAAAAACGTCTACTGTTACAAGGTCATGCCTTTTGGTCTGAAGAACGCCGGAGCTACCTACCAAAGGCTAGTAAATAGAATGTTCGCAGATCAGATCGGAAAAAACATGGAAGTGTACGTTGATGACATGCTAGTCAAGTCAAAGACTGCAGATAACCATGTTTCCGACCTGAAAGAATGTTTTAAGATATTACGGGAATATGGTATGAGGCTCAATCCATAGAAATACACTTTTGGGGTCGCGTCGGGGAAATTCCTGGGGTTCATAGTCAATACCAGAGGAATCGAGGCAAACCCCGACAAGATCAGATCACTGCTCGAACTTCCTTCGCCCAGGTCGCGAAAAGATGTCCAAGGTCTGACCAGAAGGGTAGCAGCCCTCAACCGATTTATTTCCAAGTCCACTGATAAGTGTTTGCCCTTCTACAACCTGCTCTGAGGAAACAAGAAGTTTGAATGGACAATAGAATGCGAAGGAGCATTCCTCAACCTGAAGGTACATCTTGCCGAGCCGCCCAATTGTCCAAGCCCAAAGCAGGAGAGCCTCTTTTTCTCTACATGGCAGTCATTGAGGACGCAGCGAGTGCCGTTCTGGTACGAGAAGAGGACCAAGTTCAGAAGCCAGTCTACTACATTAGCAAAAGACTTCTCAGAGCTGAGTCCCGATACCCGTTGATGGAAAAATTGGCATTCTGTCTCATCACGGCCTCTCGAAAGCTCAGACCGTACTTCGAGTCCCACTCGATACACGTCATGACCGATCAGCCTTTAACGCAAGTTTTGCACAAACCTGAAGCATCGGGACGTTTGCTAAAGTGGGTCGTTGAACTCAATCAGTTTAAGATTATGTATACTCTGCGAACTGCCATAAAAAGTCAGGCCCTGGCCGATTTTTTGGCTGAATGCACGGGATTCCAGGAGGATCCTGCAAAAGACTCACCCCAGGTCACGTCGTCCCAGGCGTCGTGGAGGATCTTTGTGGATGGTTCATCCAATGAGAACGACTCCGGAGCTGGAATCATCTTGATATCCCCCTGGGACATAGATTCCACTCGGCACTGAGATTTGGGTTCAAGGCCTCTAACAATGAGGCCAAATACGAAGCTTTACTGGCTGGGCTGAGGATAGCCCGGGAATTGAAGGCGGGCTCCGTCCAGTGCTTCAGTGACTCCCAGCTCGTGGTAAACCAGGTTCTGGGCGAATATCAAGCACGGGGACCCAAGATGGCCGCTTACCTGGCAAAGGTAAAGGCTGAGCTGTCCGCGTTTGAGCAAGGCTCGATCGAACAGATACCTCAGGAACAGAATGCTAATGCAGATACTCTTGCCAAGCTCGCCACCTCCGGAGAGACGGAGACCTTGTGGTTGGTACCAATAGAATTCTTGGAAAAACCAAGTATAGAAGGAGATGGGACAGAGGTCGAGATGATCGATGCCAGGCCATCCTGGATAACCCCCATCCTTGAATATCTCGTCGAGGGCAAGCTGCCTGAAGGACGTAACGACGCACGGCGGGTCCTGTATCAAGCTCCGAGATATACGATAGTCGATGGTGTGTTGTACCGACGCGGGCACTCCCTACCTCTCCTCCGGCGTGTTCTTCCAGATGAGGCAAAGGCCATCCTGCAGGAGGTGCACGAGGGTTTTTGCGGAGACCACGCTAGGGTGCAAAGCTTGGCCTTAAAGGTCCTTAGGCAGGGATATTATTGGCCAACTCTATCCAAGGACTCGATCTCATAAGTGAAGAAATGCAATAAGTGCCAGTGGTTCTCTGCAGTTGCCCGAGCTCCTCCGGTCGAGCTGAAGATGATCTCGTCCCCATGGCCATTCGTTGTTTGGGGAATCGATTTGGTTGGTGCCCTCCCTACTGGAAAAGGCAGGGTCCGTTACGCCGTGGTAGCCATCGACTATTTCACGAAGTGGGCTGAGGCAGAACCTCTGGCAATGATAACGTACAAAAAGGTGCTTGACTTCGTGCTTAAAAGCATTATCTATCGATTCGGTCTACCCAAGAAGATTGTCTCCGAGAGTGGTACTCAGTTCGACAGCGACCTGTTCACCGAGTTCTGTGAAAGATACGGAATCGTCAAAAGTTTCTCCTCCATGGCATATCCTCAGGCGAATGGCCAGGTCAAAGCTGTCAACAAGACTCTAGAGGCGAGCCTCAAGAAGAGATTAGATGAGGCAAAGGGAGTCTGGCCAGAACAGCTCCTCCAGGTCCTATGGGCATACCGGACCTTGCATCGGACTCCTACGGGTCATACTCCTTTTTCCCTAACCTTTGGGAGTGAGGCAGTCCTCCCCGTGGAGGTTAAAGTGCTTTCGCATAGGGTCCAATCTTACGACCAGGACTGCAACTACGAGCTACTGTGCAATTACCTTGACCTAGTTGATGAAAGGCGAGAAGATTCACAACTCCAACTCGCCCATCATCAGCAGAAAATCACTCACTACTTCAACACCAAAGTCAAAAAGCGCACCTTTAGCATTGACGACTTGGTCCTAAGGAGAGTTTTCCTGGCCGGGAAAGATCCCAAAGATGGAGTCTTGGGACCAAACTGGGAAGGACCGTACTAGGTCATCGAAATCATCAAGGAAGGAACTTATAAGTTAGCTCGGCTTGATGGAGGGGTAGTCCCGCGGACTTGGAACGCCGTCAATTTAAAGAAATATTATCAATGATTCACTTGTAAGGCCTGGAAGGCCATGTTTTGTGTATGAATGAGAATCAGCTTTTTGTACGTGTTTGCAAATGTAATCTAAAGTAACTGGGTCATAAAACTTAGAAGTTGATTTAAATCTATTTGATCGTTGTTCTTCCTAAAGAGCTCGAGATATGGATGACAGTTAACGCGGACTAAGTTTTTAAAAAAAAAATAAAAATTGTAGCCAATGTGCGCAAAGACAAGAAGATCAATTAAAAACATAAAACCAAATTGTCTCGAGGTGGAAGCACCTCATGCAAAGGTTACACAAAAAATCATAAAAAAAAAGTGAAGGGCACAAGAGAGGAAAAGCCCTAAGCTCCGCCAGGTGGCCCCTTGGAGGTCGCCGTCTCGCCTTGCTCAGCTGCACCAGAGCCTTCCCCGGTCTCGGAGGGCGCTTCTTTGTCGAGGCGAGCCTGGAACTTCACCAGCAGGCGCTCCCAAAGACTCGCTGACAAAAAGGAGTAGTCAGCATCCGGGTTGTAGGCCCAAAAATGATAGAACAGGTCTTCCAAGGCCTTTTCCGAAGTTGCATGCTCGGCCTCCAGGGCGGCCTTGGCCTCAACCTTCGCGGTATCTAGGTCTGTGCGCGAGGTGGCGAGGGAGGTCTCGAGCTCTTGGACCTTCGAGCGGGTCTTCTCCAACTCGGCCTTCGAGGTCGCCAAGGCATCCTTAGCCGCTTGAAGAGAGGTCTGGTGCTCGGTCCTCATATCCTCGAGCTGAGTTTTGGCCCTGACGATGCTCCAGTGAAGAGCGACGACGCCCTGCGAGAAATGAAAGATAAATTGCCTTAGAGAAAAAATAGGGCAAAGTGTAATAGTAAAAGCCTTGAAAGAATAGGGCAGCTTACCGTTAGGGTCATGCTCATGGAAGACTCCATTACGCCAACCGGGCTCCTTCTCGGTGAACTTGTATATGTGGCTGATGGCGTAGTTCACCGACTCATACACCGTTCCTCGGAAGGCTTCTGGGATCTTCTCCAGGCCCTGGGGATTGACTGGGATGCGTATCTCGGGGGGGACAATCGTCGAAGCCCCGACCTCCGTTTCTGAGTCCCGAATGGTATTAGGAGCTCGCGAAGGAGGTGGGGTCATGTTGCTCCCACCAGCTGCAGGAGGATTAGTTCCCACGACCTGAGCGGTGGGGAGCTGCTCCTTCTCCTTTGCAAGAGATTTAGTGGGAGTTCCAGCAGGTTTCTTCAAGGTCTGGAGCTTCTTCATCTTTGGCCCAGAGGCCCCGGCAAACGCACCTCGCAGGCTCTCTCCGGGCTGAGACATCTCTTCTGCCAAAGCAAAAACATGGTTAGTATGAGATTTAGCAATTATATAGAAACCAAAAACAAAGGGGGAAAAAGAATAATTAAAGTACGCGCATGCTAGAGTAAGCCCTACCCCCCGAGCTAGAAGAAGAACCTATGGTTACGACCATCGGTTCTGGAGTTTCTGTGGGAGAGTCTAAGTCAATTATTTCCCGAGCAGGGGCAAGTTTTGGATCCGACTCTGGTTCTGTGCTAGATTCTTCTACATATTGCCTAAGTCCAGGAGCCATGACACCTCTCTTGAGGGATGGCCAGGACCTAAGGTTGGTCCCATACTCCTCAAATAGGATCGACCTAAAGGATGAGGTGCTATCTACGACTACGGTACCCCTAGGTCGGCTATCTTGGTAGTCCAGCACGAGCTGATCGACGCAGTGGAGCAGGGTTGTGTCCAGGTCTGGATCACTTCGGTGACGATGGACGAGCTGTCTGGGGTTGAATCTAGCTAGCTGGGGGTCGGCAATGGCCCTATCTAAGTTCCTAAATATATAAAGGTTACCTTGGCCTGAGGGACCCGCGGCTGCTCCGGACTGGATCCTCTCTTCATCTGTTATCTGGGCGACCTCCAGCGCCCGCTTCCTGTTTCTCACAAGTGGAGTCTCGTCCTCCTCGTCCTCGTCCATCGCGACCTCCTCCACGATGATGGGCATAGAGGTGCGAGCTGGGGGAGTCCCCCAAGGCCTCCTTAAATTCAGAGTCTGATTTGGGAAAATCAGCTTACAAGCCACCATCATCTCATCCGTCACGAGTGCCCGGTAGTCCTTCTCACTGGGGGGCAAGCCCGCCAGTGTCTCGTATTGACCCCCGAGGGTCGCAGATTTCTCTGTCCTCACGAAGATAGCTGCAGGATTAATCCAAGTCAGAAAGGGACACAGGAATTGTACGAAACTTAACTTACGAGCTAAAGATAAAAAGCACTTACGAGGACGATTGAAGTAATGGAGCTCGTAGTTCCTGAACCCCGTCGACATAAAGAATTGGTCTTTAAAGTCATTGGGGTGGCCGGGTAGCTCGATGACCGTAGCCGTATTGGGGAATCGGGTTAGATAGTAAAACCCATCGCCTCGCCCCCGCTGATCTGGGCTGCCTTGAGGCAGAAGAAATACAAAATATCCGCAGGAGTGGGGACCTCCCACTCGTGCTTCAAAAATAAGTATCTCAACCCTGCCAACAACCGATAAGAGTTGGGGGGGAGCTGGAAGGGGGCCAACTCCACATAATTCAGGAAGTCAGCGAAGTACTGGTCCAGTGGCAGGAAGGCCCCTGCCTTAAAATGCTCGTCGCTCCAGGCCGCGAACGATTCGTCGAGCGGCGTGCAGCTCCGCTCGCCATCTGCGGGAGGTCGTGCCACCACAGATGCCTTCCCCAATGGGATGTTGTGGGAGAGGAAGATTTTATTGATCTTCACCTGGTCGGGGATCTTTGAGACGATCCTCTCTGCCTCAAAGAACGCGTCAGGAGCCACATCGGGCTCCTGCTCCACTGCCGGCCCAAAGCTGGGGATCGGAGAGTCCGACATCACCGCTTTTCCTTTGTCTTGCTGAGATGCCGAGCTGCCAACTGTCTTCTTTGGAGCGTTCCTCTTCGGTGCCATCAGGTCGCCTAATGAACAAAAGAAAATGTTTCAGAAAAGGCGACCTAAGCATATGGAAGAACAAATCATTCTTTACACGAGCTGAGGTAAGCCCAACCCGTGGAGAGTGAGACCACGCGGTTCAATGAACACGCGCCTGTGCCCCCAACAGATCCCTGATTACTCGGAATTCGTGTGTCAAGAGGGTCAGATTAAAATTTTTCCTTGGAGGGAAAGTTCCAGTAGGCATGAAAGGCAAAACCGCCTGTGAAGCGTATCCCCTAAGCTACCCGGTTTTGCCCCCAAAATATGTCAAAATTCCTACCCTGAAATTGTCCCCAGAAAAGGCATCCTGCAAACCATACTCTTAAGTAATTTCCTATGGAAAAAATACCCTAACCTAAAAGGCTTTCACCCTCCATTCCCACAAAAACCAGTAAACCCATGCATTTGAATATAGTAAATATTTACCTAAGCTACAGTGAAAAATATTTTCAAAACACGCATGGTCAGGGAACTTACAGAATATTTGATTGGAAGGTGGATGAAGGTGTCGCCTAGGTGGGGGCTTCACCGGAATACTTGTCCAAAGCTTTGGAGGAGTCCTCATGCCTGTGCTTCTTCGATGCTGAAAATGGAGGTCACAAAGAAGAGGGTTTTTTCTTCTAAGATGAAGAGAGAAGAAGGAGAGAGTTTCTGAGAAATTTCGAGTAAAAGGGTGACCCATGCATAGGGTGGCCACCCCTTTTATATATACGCGAAGGGTCACGTTAGAAGGGCCGTTGGATGGCCCTGATGTGGGATCCAAGGCCCTCCACTCGAAATATGAAACGACGGCTGGGCATAGGCTAGGCCATTAAATGCGATTCTCGGAAGACGTACCGTCGCCAACAACGATGTTCCACGTGTCAAATGCCTGCGTAAAGAGTGGAAGGTGAAGAGTTCGTGGGGAAGCCTAAAAATCCCCTACTGTGGCCTTATCCGACGTCGTGTGCCACGAGCAGGGGCTTGGGGGGCAGATGTACGCCTTGATTTTCCCACGAGCTAATTAGCAAGCTGAGCTGCGGCCTAACCATGGTTATCTCGTGGACATCCCCCACAACCGGATCTGCTTCGTAAGGTCACACCTCCTTAGCTCGAGGATGGTTGGGGGTTCGCCTCTGGTAACTTAAAGACAGAGTCCGAGCTCTGATGACCGAAGGTCGGGTCAAGCATCCAGCCCGCAGTACGAGCTGGGGTTGAAGGCTGTGACCCTTTATAAAGTCATCCACGCAAGGTAAACATGCATATATTAGACATCACGTGTCTGATATATCCCTGACTTCTCGGACACGCAGCAGGAACGTGCGTATTCAGACATCCTCAACTAGGTTGGGCCGTGCAGCCCATTATCCCCTTACCTATTGATTTGACCACACTTATGTGTCAGGTTTAGGAATTAATCATGAGTGTCACAGAGTTGACATGATAGGAAAGAAGGTCACGGGATGGCCTTCTTACCAACTCCTAGGTGCCTTCTCCTATAAATATGGAGACCTTGGGAGTTAATAAGGGTTGGATTCTCTCTTGTAAGAAATACCCTATAATTGTATCCCCTGAATATAGCAATAATATCGACTAGTGGAGTAGAAGGATTTTAACCTTCGAACCCCTTAAAAAAGGTGTCTCGAGTAGCCATTTCATTTTCCTAAAATCATATATCTATTTCGGTTCAACTTTAGCACTAATCCCTCTCTTTTCTTTTCTTAATTTCCTGTAAGCGAAGAACCGCGTCAACAAAAATATTTGGAGATTCATTAATATCATAAAATTTATACATTTGAGACCCCAAAATACTGCTTCGAAAATGTATTACAAATAAAAAATGTAGATATAATTGACCTAAGCGACAAAATAAGCCATTTGCAGTAAATTCCTCAAACAACCTTGGCTGTGGAAGCTAGGTAGGCTGAACATGTACACACCGCTCCACGCTATCCAACTCATGGTTGATAGACCTTTCCCTTACCCTTACCTGCACCATAGAGCACCCGTGAGCCGAGGCCCAACAAGAAAACTCAACGCATGAATAATCACAATTCAATCAAATAATATACAGCATAAACAGTAAACTAATATGAATATAGGTTCCTATGCATACCCAGGTGCTTTACCAGGCCTGGGTTCGCGGTCTCCACTGAGAGGGTGGATACAACTCCCTTATAGGGTCTCGCCCTAGCGGCCTGCAATCAGCGTGCTTGTGTCATTCCTGGCATTTGCCTTTCTCAGCCCTTTGCCGTTTTCTTCCTTCGTCGTTCATTCATAATCATGCACAACATAGCTTAGTATTTACAAGTATTCACACATATATTAAACAAAATATTAGGGCCACACCCTATAACACAAATAACACGGCCATGCCCTACTCTACGGGCACAAAAAAATTTCTTACCTGTGTCCCGAGCTGATAGATTAATGCGAATCTGAGCACGATCCCCTAAACCAAAACTTTGACGTAAAATCTAGATACAATGCCATAGTAAATAGATATCCATCAATCCCTAACTAATTAAGAACTTTAGATTATAATGCTAGCCTTCGGAACCTTGAATTCTACTAAACCGGGTAGTAGAATCCTTCCCGAGCATTAACATTTGATTTCTCGAGCTTAAAAGCTATAATTGGCCAACATTTCCTATTTGAGCTGCGACCTAACCCTTATGGGCTGCAGCGCACTAAAGTTAGAGAGCCTTGGGCTCTCATCAAAGGGACACAGGTCGCATCGTGCCTCAGCTTGCACCGCGACGCTTGGGCAAAAATCTGAGGAACCCAAGCCTCAGAGTTCATGAAATTAACCAATCTCATTCCTTAACCTAGAATTCAGTCTAGAATTTATATCAAAGCAACAAAAATGATACAAGCACCCAAAAACTTAACTAAAACCTCACTATAACCTAAGCTTAAACATTTGAGTTCAAAACCTTAAAACTCTTAAAATAAAGAAACTTTTTCTGAATCATACCTTAGTGATAACTCTGACCTTAGACTAGCTTTCCAACACCTCTAGTTGCAAACCCCCAACTTCCAGCCTCAAATTCTGAGTTTTCCCTTCAATTCTACAAAAAATTCCCAAAATCCTCAGCGGCCTAAGGCCAAGGCTATCACTTGTCTCAAAATGACCAAAACACCCCTTAAACCAACACTTGCCCTTTAACGCCTCGAAGGGAAATCCTGTCATTTGTTGTATTCCGCTAATTCCTCAAGTCTTTCTATAAATCTCCATTTAATCTCGACATACTTAAACAAGCATTAAATCTCTACCCATTAACCTGTAATCCCAATCACGTAAAATATCCCCAAAATAGCCCTAGGCTCACCCCGAGTCGGGTATTCGACTCTGTTGTGACTATTTAGCAATTCTGCTCTCTAGAATCGTCTCGAATGACACATCACAAATATATCCCCACTGTAACGTCCCAAATTCCCTAATGTGGCTTAGTGCCTTGATTAGGGGTCCAGGAGGGAAATAACTAGTTAATTGTGTTATTATGTGATTATATACATGATTATGTATGTTATATTATTATATGTTTGATTGGCATGCAGGAGGCCCTGTTTCTTACAAGAAGGGCATTTTAGTAATTTTGTCCTATTGAGGGCATAAATGTATATATATGCATATGTGTTATATGTGCGTGACCACATTTTTATGTGGATATATTTGAGATACTTGGCACTAGGCGATCCTAGGAAGCAAGTTAGCATTTTAGTCATAACGAGGTCAAATATCGGGCTCAGGGTGAGCCTAGGGGTAATTTGGTACTTAGTACATTACCAAGATTCAGCGAGTAATGGGAAATTATTTGGTAATTATTTGAGGATATTGGGAGTAACAGGAATTTGTGAGACGTTAATTATGATTAACGGGATATTTGGCAAATGATAAGTTTGCCCTTGTGGCATAGGAAGGCAAGACAAAAGGGCAACGGGCATATGTGTCATTTTGGACTCAAAACAAGTGACTTAGTCACCTTCTCCCTTGGTCGAAGGAAGCAAAACAGAATACTCTAGCTCTTTCTCTCTCCCTCTCAATTGTACTCTGTTTCCTTCCTCTCTTTTGGTTTGACTTTTTTGATGAAACAAAAGAATCAGTGAGGGTAAGGTTTGGGGAGTTGAAAGCTTGAGGTTAGGTGTGGTTTGCTGCAGTTAAGGGCGTGTGATTCATAGCTGTGTTAAGGATTATAAACTCTGTTTTAGATGGTATTTTTGTTGTGGATTTAGTTGTTCTTGAACTTGAAGGTTCAAGGTATTAGATTGAGTTTTTGGTAGTTTAATGTGTTTAAGCTAGGTTTTGTTGCTAGATTAGTGCTAATACTTTGCTGAGATTGAGGTGTTATGTTGGGATTGTTTGGAAGGGATTTTTGGTAAGGTTTTGGCTGAGGAAAAATAGGGATTTTTGGGTTCGCGGGGTCGTGCCACGACCCTGTTCTTGGGTGGCGCGACCCATGTGAACGTAGGGCACAGAGGCGGATCTATTTGGGTAGTCATGCCGCGGCCCGTGTCTTGATTTTCAAACATGGTTCTTTCTTTCAGGGAGGCATGCCGCAGCCCGCCTGGGCAACCTTGTCCACTTTAGGATTTTATTGAAGGGAATTCAAACCTAAAGGCTCAGGATCGATTCTACTACTCTGGTTAGTAGAATTTGTGGTCTCGGAGGCTAGGACTTGGTCCGGAAGCCTTTATTTGCTCGTTATTGACAAGATTCTATATTTGGTTATGATTAGGTTACCACTAGAGGCTCAATATTAGGATCGTGCTTAAGGGTCATTCTTTTCATACTTTACACTCAGACCTGAGGTAAGAAGACTACATCCATTATGTGATGTATATGATTAGGGCTTGGTCTGAATGTCAAATATAGTCATCATTGGGCATTGGCCCATGTTGAGAAAGGCTTGAATTATCAGTCAAGAATGGAAATAGCACTGAGCGTTGGTCGAAAAGCATTGACTGATCAGTTAAGGACAGCAATAGCGCTGAGCGCTGGTTGAAAGGCATTTCCTTATCAGCTAAGGGAGGCAATAGCATGCTAACTACTGGTCAATATGATAGATCTAATGAGGAGTACATTATATTCTATTCTGAACGAATGGTCGTAGAAAACCCAAAGCACCAAGTACGTTGGGCCAGCTCCAAGGCTGGTTATACGGAGGATAGGGCAATGGGCCCCGGGGTGACTTATCAGTCCCAGGTCCTAGGGCGATGAGCCCCACTATAATTTAAAAATCATGTACTTGGGCAACGGTCCCCTATATGATTCAGTAATCATTTTTTTAGGGCGATTGGCCCCATGTGACACTGTAGTCATTTATTTGAATGGTAGGCTTGCATGAGTAAGGATTATTACTTCTAGGCATGCTTATTATGTTTCGTAATGTATGAATTACTACTTATGAGCATATTTAAGTTTTCTTGTTGAGCCTTAGCTCATGGGTGCTATGTGGTGCAGGTAAGGGGAAAGGAAAGCTGGACCAGCCATGTGTTAGAGAGCTTAGGTGGCGACGTGTACATATGCAACCGCTTGACCACCACGGTCAAGGTTTCTCAGAGGAACTAGGGCTAAACCCTATTTTTTCTACTTAGGTCGGCGGATTGTAACTTTTGAGTTGTAATGTCCCTTTTGGAACTGTAAACAACTTTGTAAAGGTTATTCTGGAATCCCATGTATAGTTTAATGTTTAATGAAATATCCATTCCTTTTGACAAAAAATTTTAATCGTAAGCCATTAATCAAATTTAGATGCACGTTTATGGCCTAATGACTTTCCAAGCGAGTAAAGCACTATTTAAAATACACAGTGTAAGGATCTTGGCTAAACAGGGCGTTACAACTTGGTATCAGAGTGTGCCAAGGTTAAGTGTTCATGAAGACAGCACTCGACTCAGGGTTCACTAACTATTTATGTGGTTCCATGTTTAACTACTTAAATAGGATATAAATACCTTATCTGCTTGCCTTATTAGTTAGCATGAGATATACGGATAGGGCCTGGACCTTGACTACTGCATGATATAAAAGGATGTGCTTATAAGCACTGATATTGTATGTGAATACAAAAGAAATGCTTATTAGCATTGTTATATGGACATGTCGGTCAGGAAATGCTCATTAGCGATGTGATAGATACATGTATGCCTGAAAATGTTTATTAACATTGTTATTTGGTTATAAATGCTAGTAAATGCTTATAAGCACTATTAAATGTTAGAAAATGCTTATTAGCATCGCCATTTGCTATAAATGTCAGGATGTGATTATTAGTACTATGTTTGGATATGAATATGAATCGACATGCTTATTAGCATGACTATTGAATGTGAATGATTATTTGCTTGGTCTTGGACCATGAAGCGGCAAGAGGTTTAGTTATAAGCTTGGAAATATGCTTCCATGGAAGATTGAGTCATGCGTTGGCCAGGTAGATCAAGGCCAGAATGACAGACAAGGATAATGATAAGAGTCAGACCCCACCGCCAACTTCTGAGAACTGGAAGTAGGTGCTTGTTGATTTGCAAGCCAGGGTATTGATGCTGGAAGAAGAGATATGCCTCGTGATACAGCAACAGGTTCTTGTAGGGAACATTTTACCAAAGGCACCAGCTGTCATGGTGCCAACAGTTGAGCAGCCGCTAGAGGTTGGGATCTAATGGGAACCTCTTTATGAAAGGTTCAGGAAACAACACCCTCCAGTCTTTGAGGGTAGTGTAGATCTTGCTATGGCCGTGCAGATGATGAGCATGGTTACCACCATCGCAGACTTTATGAGGGTGGCTTGGGCCACATCTATGTTTCGGGAGGATGCCCGAATTTGGTGGGAAGTGATATCCCTTACCAAAAATGTTAATGCCCTGGATTGGGAAGATTTTAGGACATTGTTCAATAAAAAGTACTACAATGATGCCATCAGGGTGGCAAAGGCTGAAGAGTTCAATAGATTACTTCAGGGCAACACAACAGTGACTGAGTATGCCTTGAAATTTGATAGACTGGCAAGTTTTGTTGGGGAACTGGTACCTACTGATGGTATCAGAAGGGAGAGGTTTCTCTAGGGGCTACAACCTAGCCTGGGATGTTCGCATTACCACTGTGCTAGGGTTAACTACCTATGTATAGGTTATTGAGAAGGTGCTTACAGCTGAGATTGCAGAGAATAAAATTTGGTGAAAGAATGCGGCTAAAAGAGATATTAGGAGGATGAGACCTCCATTTGTGAGTTCAGGTAGGGGTTGGGGGCCCAGTGATTAGAAAAGGAAGGCTCCTAATGCCTTTCCAACTCCAAGCCCTGACAAGAGACCACGTGGTATTTATACAGGGTGCTAGGGCGGCAATGAGGGCTCGAGGACTTTTCCAGAGTGCGCCAGATGCAAGAGGTGCCTTATAGGGGAGTGTTGGGAAAAGGCCTTCTTTTTGTGCAGGATAGTGGGACACTTAAAGAAAGATTGCTCAAAGGAAAGAAAGGAAGAACCAAGAAAGGCAGGCAGCTCAACCCCAGCTCGAGTCTTCGCATTGACATAGGCAGAAGCTGAGGCTGATCCCTCAGTCGTCAGAGGTCAGCTTTTTAGTGCTGGAACCCCTTACACTATTTTAATTGATTATGGTGCTACACATTCTTTTTTTGCTAGTAGAATTATTGATAGATTGTGTAGACCATGTCATTATTTTGCTGTGGGGTTCAAGACCTTATTTCCCACTGGGGAGTTAGTAGTATCCAGGAGATGGCTCAGATCATTGATAGTAACAGTGGAAGGCAGAGAGTTGTCAGTTGATTTGATAGAGTTTGTTATGACCGACATTTATATGATTTTGGGTATGGACTGGTTAGTGAACTATTGGACAACCATAGATTGTTGAAGGAAAATGGTAACATTGGAACCTAAAGGTGAGGATCCTTTTGTATTTGTTGGGATTGTGCACGGACCCCGTGTCACTATGATATCATTATTGAGGGCTAGATATCTATTGCAAGGTGGGTGCATAGGATGCTTAGTAAGTGTGGTAGATACCACTCAGGTTGTGCTGGTGGGACTAGAGGAGACTAGATTAGTCTGTGAATTTTCGAATGTACTTCTAGAGGATTTGCCAGGGTTGCCGTCACACAGAGAAATTGAAGTTGTTATTGAACTGGCACCAGGGACAGAGCCAGTGTCTAGAGAACCTTACAGAATGGCCCCAATAGAATTAAAAGAACTAAAGTAACAGCTACAGGAACTGTTAGACTTGGGTTTTATTAGACCCAGTTTCCCACCATGGGGTACACCAGTCTGTTTGTAAAGAAGAAAGATGGTTCTCTGAGAATGTGTATTAACTACAGGGAATTGAACAAGTTAACAGTGAAGAACAACTATCCTTTGTCAAGGATAGATGATCTATTTTATCAGTTACACGGTAAGACGGTATTCTCAAAGCTAGATCTTCGATATGGTTATCACAAGCAGAGAATCAAGGAGGGAGATATACCGAAGACTGCTTTTTGCACTAGATATGTGCATTATGAGTTCTTAGTCATGTCCCTTGCATTGACTAATGCCTAACTGCTTTTATGGATTTGATGAACAGGGTGTTCAAAGATTACCTAGACCAGTTTGTGATCGTCTTCATCGACGATATTTTGGTTTATTCTCAGTCAGAGTTACAACATGAGCAACATCTCAGGTTGGTTCTACAGAGGCTGAGGGAGAATAGATTGTTTGTAAAGCTCAAGAAATGTGAGTTCTGTTTACCTTAGGTAACATTCCTTGGTCATATTGTCATTAGGGATGGGATCTAGGTGGACCCAGCCAAGATTGAGGTAGTCAGGGATTAGCCAAGGCTAAGGAACGCCTCCGAGATTAGGAGCTTCCTTCGATTGGCAGGGTATTACAGACATTTTTTGGATGGATTCTCAAAGATTGCTACTTTCATGACTGAGCTGACACGCAAGAATCAGAAGTTTGCATGGTCAGATAAGTGTGAGAATAACTTATAGGAATTGAAGCAGCGATTGGTTACAGCTCTAGTTCTGAGTCTTCCAATAGATCACGAGAAGTTTGTAATATAATGTGATGCCTCACATTAGGGTTTGGGTTGTGTTCTTATGCAGTCAGGGAAAGTGATTGCCTATGCATCACATTAGTTGGAAGAGTATGAACAAAGATATCCCACTCATGATTTAGAGTTGGCAGCAGTGGTCTTTACATTAAAGGTATGGCAGCATTACCTTTATGAGGAAAAGGGTGAGATATACACTGAGCACAAGAGCTTGAAGTACTTTTTTCAAACAGAAAGATCTGAACATGAGGCAGAGGTGTTGGCTGGAGTTGGTGAAGGATTATGATTGTGAAATCCTGTATCCCCCAGGGAAGGCCAACGTGGTGGCAGATGCCTTAAGCCGAAAGGGTCCGAAACATATATACATTGCGAGATAGATATCCAGATAGTTGGCAAAGGATATGAACAAAGATGGTACAGAGTTATTAGTGGGCTAGTTTGCCAACATTACGCTACAGTCTACCCTATTGGAGAGAATAAAGGAAGGTCAGTTGGGTGATCCACAACTGACAAAGATCAGAGGGAACATCCTAGCTAGAGTGTCTAGGGAATATGCAGTGTCAGATATAGGCTTGCTGAGGTACAAGGATTGGATATTTATTTTGATGGACACTATTATTAGACAGGAGATTCTAGATGAATCTCTTGCTAACCCTTACCCATTGCATCCAGGCACCACGAAGATGTATATCAGGATGTGAGGTCACTATATTGATGGTCGGGGATGAAAAGGGATATGATAGAATATGTGGCTAAGTGCTTGACAAGTCAACAAGTCAAGGCTGAACATCAGAGACCAGTAGGGCTATTACAGCTTCTGGACATCACATAGTGGAAATGGGAGGACATAATTTAGTGGGTTTATTATGGATCGATACACCAACTCAGCTCACTTCTCACCAGTGAGGACAATGTATACAGTTGACCAGTATGCAGTTCTCTATGTGCAAAAGATAGAGTGCCTTCATGGGGTTCTGAGGGCGATTGTATCAGATCGAGATTCTAACGTCCCAAACTACCTAATAAGTCTTAGGGCCTTGATTAGGGGGCAAGGATGGAAAATAAAGGAAATTATGTGATTATGTGATATATTTGTGTATTATTATATGATTGTCCGAGTTATATTATAATATGACTTGATATGCATGTGGGCCCATTTCTAACTGAAAGGGCAATTTTCATAGTTTGGCCCATTATGGGTATATTTGGGATATATGTGATATATGTTGTAGACCACATTATTATGAGGATACATTTCGGTTACTCAGCACAAGAGGTATATTGGGTATTTGGCACATTACTGGGTTATTGGGTAATGTGGATAAATATTTGATGATATATTTGGAGTTAGTGAAATCAGGACGAAATTCTGGGGATTTTGACTATTTTTCCCTCGGGGAGGTTTAGGGTACCCCGAGCATTTGGATTTTGTGGATGCCAAAAATCCACCAAGGAAAAAAGGTCCAGTCCCTCATTGGAGTAAACTGCTAACAGGGACCGAAGGCGCCAAGTACGCAATAGAGGCAGAAGGTTATTACGTGCCACCAAGAGGCCACACATTTGCAAGGCCCTAGGCCTCACGAAGCCATTCCATGCCAATGGGAGGCAAGAATTACACACAGGTAAAAGGTCCAAAGAAATCAATTCTAAAACCCCGTAAGGACCACACACATTGCAAGACTATCAAAGAAGGCATCAAGAGCCACGCGCCTGGGTCTCGTGGAGGCTGCCTTAGCAACACCTAGTGCCTCGCGCTTGGGTCTTGAGGAGACCACCTCGGCCATACCCAGTGCCTCGCGCCTGGGTCTCGCGGAAACCACCTCAGCTACGCCCAGTTCCTTGCGCTTGGGTCTCGCGCAGACCACCTCAGCCACGGCCAACACCTCGTGCCTGGGTATCGCGGTGACCACCTCGGCATGGAGACTACCTCGGCCACGCCCACCGCCTCGCGTCTGGGTCTCACGAAGACCACCTCAGCCACGTCCACTGCCTTGTGCCTGGGTCTCGTGGAGACTGCCTCGGCCACGCCCAGCGCCTTGCGACTTGGTCTCGCGGAGACCACCTCGACCACACCCATTGCCTCGCGCCTGGGTCTCGTGGAGACCACATCGGCCATGCCCTGCACCTCACACCTGGGTCTCGTTGAGACTGCCTCGGCCACGCCCAGTGCCTCACACCTGGGTCTCGTGGAGACCACCTCGGCCATGCCCAGAGCCTTGCGCCTGGGTCTCGCGGAGACAACCTCAGCCACACCTCGCGCTTAACGCCTGGGTCACGCCTTAAGCCTCGCGCATAGGGCCACATACCGCTTGCCAATGCATCCTTAGCCAAAGGCATGTCTCACCATAGGCCCATAAGCCTCACCATGTGAGGCGATGCACCTTGCGCTCAAGGGTCCATGCGAGACCCCATGTCTTGCCTAGATGGAGACCCGCAAAAGGTGCCTTGCCTCATCATATGAGGGGAACTAGAAAGAGCGCAGCCATCATTTGGTATCGGGCTGGAGTTGGTAAAGGTAGCTAGGTATGTTACTCATGATGGCGTGCAAGCTCTCCAACACTTAGCGAGATACAAGGGAGTTGGGAGAAAAGATGTGTCTTGGAAATGTAAGAAGGACCATCAGGTACGAGACATGCATACGGGTACGAGGGGTACGACCCTGAGAAGATACAGGCGTGACTCTGACATTCGTATCCGACAAGTAGTGGTGATACGAATTAGTACGAGATGTGGTGGCATGACCTACATGCTTCTGACCATTTATCAGCATCGACACCATAACCCTATGCTCCACCATGACTTGCGCCACTACCATGACAGCATACCCAAGTACCTTCTTGTCCACTACCTTGACACCAAGGCCGTTAGAGCCAAGCTATAAATATAATTCCACCCCTCAAACTAAGGGGTTGGAAAATTCATTGTATACTCAGGCTATTATGCAATATACGAATGTTTACTGCATTGTTGATCTGCATTTATTTTTCCTTAAGTCTATTATAAGTTCTTATCTAGCTATCTTCTTACTAACCTTTGAGTTTTCTGACCTAACATCATTGACAAGTTCTCACTGTTAATAATTTGGCGCTGTCTGTGGGAAGGATAAGTACCAAGCCACTGTTCTTCCATTGATTCCAGCAGAGAAAGATGTCGAGACGCTCTAAGTGACTGAGAGAACCACAAGAGGTGGAGGTCCACCTCGACGGAGATTAGCTGAAGGCCTCCTTTAAGAACCCTCTGCCACCCGAAAATGTGGATACACCAAAGAAGCCCATGGTTCTTGGAGATGAAAGGGAGGCTTCGTCCCTAGCTGTCCAGCCCGATGAAAATAATCCGAGACCATTGGCTGCTCCCGCGAAAGAAGCGGAAAAGTTTCCGCCACCAAGGTCACCGCAGATGCCAAACCCCAGCCGGCAAGATCCGGGTCCATCGACGCACCGGCCATACAAGAACCCTCGAGTACATTCCATAAGCTCGAGCTCTAGGTCTTAGTTTTATGAATAGGAGATACGCGAGTTACACCGGAAGAACCAAAGGCTAGAAACCACATTAGAAAATATGCAAGAGGTGTTGAACGGCTTGCTACAAGGAAAATCAAGCATGCCTTTCCTATACTAAAGGAGAAAGGTCAAGAGGGTGGAGAAACCACAGTCCCTGTGGATGATGGGAGGACTTGACTCTCCACTAGTAATACCCCTCAGACAAAGCAGTACAAACGTCCTGGATAGGCGAAACAGCCCCAGAGGCCATGGCGGAAGAACAACGGCAACCCCCATAATGAAGATGAAGCCACTTCAAGGGAAACGCCCTCAAACATAAGGGAAGAACTCAATAAGAAAAGGACGAATGAGAGGACTACACCTCCTATGGCTCCCCAAGAAGACAAAAGGAAAGGAAAGGCCAACCCATTCGACTTGAGAGACTCCTTGAACAAAAGGGGGAGAGACTTAGACGCCAAAATGAGGAGCCTGCGGAGTAAGATAATCACCGTGTCTAGGGGACATGTTGTCGATGATGAGGTTGATTACGAATCGCCCTTCATTAGAGAAATCCAAGTCGTGCAGCTTCCGACCAGCTTCAAAGAGCCTCACATGACCCCTTACGAGAGCAATACAGATCCAAAATACCATTTGGATGCGTTCAATGACCTAATGAAGCTAAGTGGAAGTACTAGCAAAGCCAGATGCCACTGTTGTGCTATCACATTAACGGAACCTGCGTACAAGTGGTTTAAAAGACTCCGGCCATGGTCCATCAGGTCTCGGCAACAATTTTCTGATAAATTTCTCAAGCAACATCATGCTGTGCGTGATTACACCATGTTAGGTACCAACCTCACTAATTTGAAACAAGGAGAATAAGAAAGCCTGAAGTGCTACATCCATAGGTTCAATATGGAGGCAACCAAAGTAGGATGCCTAACCCGTGAGGAGTTAAAAATGGCCATTACAGCTGGGGTGCGCTCGGGTTGTAAGTTGCGGGATAACATGCTAATGAGGGAGCTCACTGACTTCGATGATTTCTACGAACGAGCCCAAAAGTATATTCATGTCGAAGACAGCCATGAGAACCTGAAGGCTTCACTTTTCAAGCATTCATCCCCCGAAGGTTCGAATTACTCAAAGAAGAAAAGAGTGTGCGAAGGGCCAAGAGATGACCACCAATGGAAGCATAAGCACAGAGGTAGCCCCAAGAACATCCCACACTTTGTACATAGACCTAACACATACTAGGGAACATATCTTCGTAGAGAACGAGAATGATCAAGTCCCTTTTAGGAGACCCCCGCCAATGAAAATGGATTAGTCAAAAAGAGTTCCTCGAAAGTCTGTCAGTATAATAAAGACATTGGGCACACCACCGCAGAATCCACTCATTTGAAGATGGAAATCAAAGAGCTTATACGTAGGGGACACTTGGGTAGACACGTTCGCAATGAAAACCAAAGTCCAGAATTAGGATTACCCTCACCACGGGCACGAGATGAAGCCCTAAAGGTGCAAGGAGGGCCAGGGTTTGAAGGCGAATCAAGGAAAGGGCACAACGAGTATGCAAGGGAAGCCAGGCAAAGTCCACCTCCATGCATCTTAAGTTTGGAACAATGCCCCCCAAAGAGCTTTAAGGGAGAGAACAGTTCGATAATCTTCAGCGAAGAACACGCGCGGGGTGTGCATTTCCCTCATAAATGACCCATTGGTGTTGACTGTTCAGCTTGCTAACATGAGGGTACATTGGGCCACTTTTAGTATGATAAATCAAAGAGGTTACCATAGTTATCCCCCAACAACTATTAATTAGAGGGGTAATTTAGATGCCCTGATATGTAGTAAGAACATTGTTGACACAAATACCTATGTATTCTCTTTATTTTTAATGAATATGTTTCCTATTGGCATGTCACACTCCTCATCTACGTGAGCGCGTATCTAAATCATGTGTACCTATCACTAATTGGAATTATCAAAGTGCATGAGAAAAAAGATCAAAGTGCCCAACAAGATAAATCTCTCCAAATTGACAGTAAAGAGTGATTATTGGTAATTGGTTAATAGTCTCTCTGGGACAATATCCGTTCTTCCAGAATTTATTATGTTTACCGAGTTTTTCGGAAACGAATACAAACAGAATAATAAAAAGATAAGAACTGTAGAAGTGCATGAATATAATTAGACAAACAGGTTTTTTACGTGGTTCAGGCGTTAACGAGCCCTAGTCCACGAGTCGATGTTATTATACTTGCAGAGAATTACAGTAAGATGGCTGGTGTACAAGAACTTCACACACTCACAGTATTTCTCTCGGGTTCTCTTGAAGAAGATGAAGCTAGAGAGATTTTAGCAGAGTTCTTGTTATGTAATTTGTTGGCCGTCCCCTCTATCGTAAAATGAGGGGGTTTTTATAGCTAGGGTTTTTTATTAGGGTTTTACTCTGTCCCATTAGTCTTAATTACACCAGCCACAAATAGGGGATACAATTACTGTAGTAGCATGGCTACAAGACTCTATGTGGGTATATTTACGTGAAAGTATGGGGAATACACAAAGTGAGCCGTCTTTTCCAAGTTGTCAGCGGAACAGTAGGCGAAAAGGTACCCTTAGGCGTGCTGGGATGTGTGCGGCCTTGACCTGTCGGGCGTGTCAGGCGGGATCCTGTGTCAGGTGGATATCATTCCAAATATGCCTCCTCCATGACTCGACCGCTTGGTCTTGTTCCGTGCGTGGCACGGAACTGTTTCCGCGAAGGAAACCTGAAGAACTTCTCCTGGGAGGAGCTTCCCCGAAGGATATCCCTTCGGGAGTCCGGGAGAGTTGACGAGCTTCCGTGTCGCGTTTGCTTGAAAGAGTAAGCCGGACACTAAACGGGAGAGGCGAAGCCTTTCTGTCCATCCGCGAGCTCTGGTCACTTTCCATGAAAGACTTTGATAATTCTGCTTCCCCGAGGATATCCATCTAAACGCTATCCGGAAATCTGGATAACATATTACATGACACAACCACGTACACATGCATGCATATTTTACAGATCAGGCTTTTGGCGCCTTTGTCAGGGACTTAATATCCAATATCATAATTAATTATTTTTTTGTTCTAATTTTGTTATTATATTTTATACTCATTTGGATTGAGGCTGTATCGTGTTTCAGGATTTATTGGTATATGCGGGGAAGTAGACAAAAAGAGCTCATACCGGTAGATCTTGAAATTAAAAGAACGTGCAGAAAAAATTGAAAGATAAAGGAAAGGCTAGATTTTTCCATGGCTGAGAATCAAGGAAATGCTGCTAATTTTAATAATATCTCAAATATAGCAGAGGTTCCAGTGGAACGAGGACCAAGGACGCTTAGAGACTATGTACTTCCTATTGTTACAAGAGTTCATTCATGCATTAGACACCCCACTATTGATGCAAATAATTTTGAGATTAAGCAAAGAATATTACAAATGGTGCAGTCAACTATTCAGTTTGGTGGGTTGCCCATGGAATATCCAAATTTGCACCAAGCCAATTTTCTGGAACTATGTGCAACATTTAAGATGAATGGGGTGAGTGACGATGCGATAAAACTTTGATTATTTCCATTCTCTCTATGAGATCGGGCAAAAAGTTGACTAATTTCACTGCAAGCTAATTCTATCACAACATGGGAGGAGTTAACCTAAAAGTTCTTAGCAAAGTTTTTCCCTCCAGCAAAAGTTGCAAAGTTGAGAGGGGAAATTAATAATTTCTACCAGACAGAAGGGTAGTCATTGTATGATGCATGGGAAAGATTTAAAGAGTTGTTAAGGAAGTTCCCACATCATGGTATAGAGAAGTGGATGTTGGTCCATAATTTTTATAATGGGTTGAATGGTACTACTTGTACCATAATAGATGCTGCAGCAGGCGGTGCATTTATGATCAAGAGTGATACTGAGGCGTATGAATTGCTAGTGGAGATGGCAATGAATAACTGCCAGTGGCCAACTGAAAGGGGACAAACCAAGAAGGTGGCTGGTATGATTGAATTAGATGCCATCAGAATGCTGACACGCAAGTTGCAACTTTAACAAAGCAATTACAACAGTGCAACCTGTCAGCCCAAACCATGCAAGTACAGAGTTTATGTGGGGCATGTCGGAGTGCTCATCCATTAAAACAGTGTTTTGTCATGGATATGAATAACATACCTATGGAACATGTCCAAGCTATAGGAAATTTTCAAAGACCAACCAACAACCCCTTTTTGATGTCATATAACCAAGAGTGGAGGAATCATCCTAACTTCTCTTGGACAAATAGTCAAGTGGCACAACAGCCTCTCCCTCAAAGTCAGCAACAATTTTCACCTCCACAGCCACAACCACATCAGCCAACACATATGAAACAACCTGAAGTACAGCCAGACGTACTGAACCAGTTCATGATAGAAACTAGGGCATCTATCATGAGTTTGGAGAATAAAATGGGGAAATTGGCTACTTTGATGACAAACCGTGCTCAAGGGAACTTACCAAGCACTAATGAGGTAAACCCAAAAGAGCAGTGCAATGCAATATCCTTGAGGAATTGCAAGGAGTTAAACGAGCGAAAAGTATTTGATAAGGACAAGGAAGTGAGTGGGTCTAAATTTACTGAGAATTTAGAGAAGCAGCCAAAAATAAGTATAGATCACCATATAAAGATCCCTGTGCTCAGAGGCTTTAAAAGAATAGGCTTGATAAATCGTTTTCTAAATTATTGGATATCTTTTGAAAGATACAAATTAATATTCCATTTGCTTAGGTACTTGAACAAATGCCAAGTTATGTGAAGTTTATGAAAGATATTTTGTCAAAGAAAAGGAAGCTAGAGGATTATGAGACAGTGGCATTTACTGAGAGTGCATTGCAATAATTCAGAAGAAACTACCTCCACAACTTAATGATCCTGGAAGTTTCAATATACCATGTTCTATAGGGGGCTTAGTGGTGACAAAGGATTTATGTGATTTAGGGGCCAGTGGGAATCTAATGCCTCTATCAATCTTTTGGAAGTTGACTTTGGGAGAAGCTCAGCTTACTAACGTGTCTTTGCAGATGGCAGATCGATCACTCAAACATCCTCGTGGAGTGATTGAGGATGTATTGGTGAAAGTGGAAAAATTCATCTTTCTTGCAGACTTTATTATTCTAGACATGGAGGTTATTATTCTAAATATGGAGGAAGACAAAAATATGCCAATAATACTTGGAAGAACATTCTTGGCTAATGGTAGGGCTTTGATCGATGTACAAAAGGGTGAGTTAAAGCTATGAGTGCAAAAAGAGGAGGTAATATTTAACGTTTTCGCAGCAACAGAAATTCCAACTTGTTGTAGAGTTAAAGTGGTAAAACAAAGAGAGAACAAGTTGGAAGTCTCTAAGAAAAGATCCATGGTTAAAAGTGGAATGCGAAAAAGTGTGTCATCATTTAAAAATGTTTTTCAGTGAAAGGATTCGGATGTTACATGAGCAGGGTAAAGTTCCACCAATTTATAATAACAAGAAACGAGAGTCAACTCATGATACTATGGCTCTCAAGGATGTCAGGGGAGGACTTGATCCAAGTTGAATATGAATAAAACAAGTGTCCAACTAAATGAAGTTAATGACAACGCATTTGGAGGCATTCCAATCTTTTATTTGCATTTTATTTTTTTATTAGTTTTGTTTAAGCTATGGATTATGAACACTTTAATTTTAGTGTTTTGTATATTTTTAATTTATTTTAATTTCTATTAAATATGAGACTAATTTGAGTTGCAGAACTACTTCGGGCTCCAACATAATGAATTATGGGATAACCCAAAAATTTTCTTTCGCCATTTTAGATTCACCATCTAGATCCGTATCATTTTAAGCAGTCTGAAGTGTCAGGTAAGTTTCTTTTTCCTTAGCTTTTATTTAAACTTTGGGGACAATTTTTAGGTTAAGTTTGGGGGGAAGGGATTTATTGTTTTGTATATATTATGTAATTTAGTTAATCGTGTTGTGTTGTTTTTTGTTATGTTTTGTCTAGGTTGTTTAGGATCTTAGTTGAATCAAGTTGAAAATGATTAATCAATGATAATATGATTGAATGATGTGTTGTATAAATTTTATGGGAATGAAGCTATAAAAATATGTGTGCTTGGTTGAATATTTCTTACCATGTTTACATGATTCTACTTAAATAATTGAGAGCTTAATTATGATTTTTAATAAATTTTGTGTAATTGAAATTTTTTTATGCTTGCTGAATTTTGAAAATGGAAATAAATTATGAAAATGTTGTCATTCTAGAACTTGTTTCATGCTATTTGAGACGAAATCGTAGATTATACATGTTTAGGAAGATTATTTAGGCAATTCTTTGGAACCTTTGAGCATTTCAAGCCAACCTTGATTTATTAAATCCTTAGTTACCCAATTTTGAGCCTAATTTGATTCTTTTTGTTTGACACTTATTTTGAGCCTATTTGAAACTTTGTTGTTCTTCCTTCCCTTTGATATACCATGAGCATATGAAAAGTGATTGGAGAATTGTTTGTAATGGGGTTTATATAATGAAATTCGTGTCAATAGAAGAAGAAAAATTGAGAGAGAAACACTACTACAAAATAACCTTTACGGGACACCTTTTTAGGATACGCACATAAATGCAAGTCCTTAAAAATATTTATGGAGATTTTAGGACACTCATTGAGAGTCTTGAAAAAATACAATTTAGGACTCACAATGAGTGTCATAAAAAAATATGCAAGTCCTAAAATAATCGGGGATAAAAAATGAGTGTTTTACTTAATAATTTTAAGGACTTGCTTTAGAAGTCCTTAATACTCTTTAAGAACTCGCTTTGCGAGTCCTAAAAGGGCTGAAAAATTAGGAATGGTGACTTTTAAGGACTCACTTTGCGAGTCCAAAAAGATTATTAAAGACTCCCAAAGCAAGTCCTTAAAATTGTTAAGTTAAAGAGCATAAAAAACACTCATTGTTTCAAAATAGGGTCAAAATACACATTTGGGGATTTGTTTCAGTCACACACAATTGGGAGATTTAGGGCTTGGGTGGACGGCGACTGTTTGTGGTGAACGATGACGGTGACCGTGGGTGAACGTCTCCAGCCAGCTTGGGCTCTCGGGACCCTCGAAAATCTGCTCTAGCAACGTTGGATTTCGGTTGTTGGTGGTGAACGACAACGGTGAGGCGGTGGCGTGCTGTCGGCGTGGGCTTCTCTGGGTTAGTGGTTCAGGGCTGGTTTGTCTCATCAGGTTTTTTTTTTTTTAATTTCTTTGCTTATATACATAATATATAATATGATAACAATTATATACATAAGCATGACCAACTCCATTGCACTCGTCAGAATGGAAAAGAGAAGAAAACAACTAGCTGAAATGACCTCAATGTATACTTTACAGAAATAAAAGATATGTCATTAAAGTTCTTTACTTACCTTCCATTACTTACTTTATAGAAGATAAATTTTAGCTTAATTGTATAGTATGCACTATGCACTAGATATTAACAGATAAATAAACCTACCCTATAAAAAACAAGAGCTATTGCTTAGTGAAATGCAGACCAAATTAGCAATACAATTACAGACCAGGCCAGCAATAGTACAGGCCTACCATGCTCTAACCCATATGTATAAATATATATAGCCTTTTTCATTGCTCTTTTCCTTTTGTTCTATTATATTTTCTGTTCTCGTTTTTATGTGTTGTTTTTATAAACAATAATGAGCCTTGATTATCTCTTGTTTAGCTAAAATAACAAAGATTTTTAGCTAAAATAACAATGTAATTAGTTGGGTGGGCTGGTTTGTAGTTGCTTGAGATTGTATTTTATGTAGGGTTATCTCTTGTTTATGGCGGGGTTGGCTAAGTTTATAGCCTTTGTTTGTTTAGTTTGATTGGTTTGTATATTTTGACTAGTGGATTAATGAAGTTCAATTCTTCTTCTTGATCAAAAAATAATAATGAGCCTTGATATGTCTTTTTATTTTTGGGTCTTGGCCCTGAATGATATTAATTGAGGATGCATAGTTTTGTTTTCCTGTGTGCATGGATGTGTGTGTCTTTTTCAGCCCATTGGATTCAAGATTGATATGACATTAGTATGCATGGATAATTTAGATCCTTTAGAGAGATTTTTATGTTCCTCTTTTCCATGTTATTAATATCTACTATAAAGGTAATAGAATAAAAAAAAGTACTTAATGCCTCTTTTTTATTATTGATATGAGTATTTCTGATGCTTATTAGATACCTCTCATGTTCTAAAAAGGGCATGTACTACTACTATATGTGTTGATCACTATATATCATGAAGGATTTCTCAAAATAAAAATAGATATTAAGAAGAGACAGAAATAAAAAAGTGTTTACACTAGAATTTTGAGCAGGTAAGATGCCAAAAGGATTTCTCAAAATTGAAATGAATATATGTTTTGTTTTCATAAAAAGGATTCATCCATTTAATGCAATCATGTCTGTTTATTGCTCTTATGTCTAATGAATAGGGTATTGATATCTATGTGTGGGCCTTCTTGTTTGGTGTAGCTTATCTCAATTGAGCCATGACTCACATGACATGTTCACTTCCAAGCAAAAAAAAAAAATGTTTCTGATACATAGATCATCAACAGTGAGTTCTGTTCTCTTTACTTACCCCTAAGACTAGTCACTATGGTTTAGTATTCGTCTGCATACTCTAGCTTAAAGATTCCATTCACCCAATTGCAAGAAACATATAAGAAGAAGTAAGAGGCCACACAATTAAGATTTGAGGAAACAATTGGCTTCTTCTTATTTTTTCGTTATTATATAAAAACAAAAATGATGGTTACATATCTTTAAAGCTATATTTAGTATTCTACTGTTTTCTCAACTAAGACTACAGAACCAAGTGAGAAACGACTTGGATTCTTTTAGAGTAAGCAATAGATATATACGGGTGAAAATTGACATACTTACTTTGCAAAATGACATTGTTTTTTATAATTATTTGCAAATTAGTATTCCAAACAGAGTATCGATTGTATCAGGAAAGCTACTTTACAAACAGTCATCAAAAGAAAATTACTTTGGCGAGCTTATTAAAGAATGCTATAGAGATCGATGGATTCTTGATGACAACATGTGATTTGATGCATAACATTTGCTAAGTAATCGACATTGCCTAAGGTCACACCTGCCAACATCAGCACCATACATTTGAGCAATAGATATCAGTACCCTATTCATTTTTTGTTGCAATACAGCCTTTGAACTATTGCTATCTTTGTTGAAAGAATTTTTTTAACTGATTACTGAAGTTTTTCATCACAGTTTGAGTTACTTTCTGCTTCTATGCTCCACTATAACCAGCTATCTCATTTATAATTATATAATTTATAAGAATGTATACAAATGACAAAGTCAGTAATTTATTATTGGAATTAGTAGCTATAGTGTTGAAAAATATATTATAGAGGCTAAGATACTTAAAGTATGATGAACTATGTCAGTAATAATATATGATCAGTATATAAAAATAAATGAAACATAACATAAAGAATATCATCACAAAGAGGGGAGACTATTTTAGTAGCTAGATGTAGTTTGGTAATCTTAAAGCATTTGTTTGTTGAAAAATTGTGTGCCATCATTAATATTAAAAGTCTTCAAACCTAGGCAAACTGATGTGGTTCTTCATTAATATTTGTACATAATTTCTTCTTCTAGTTATTCACAGTTGTCTATTATAATGTATGCTCCTTCTGAACTCCCATGCTGCTCATTTTTAGTGCTAGCAATAGGAAAATAATTGATAAACAAACTTTGATATTGCCTATTTGCCTTCTTGATGTATCTTTTGAAGCATCTTCACTCACAACTCAAAAACTATTTTCATCTCAATCCACAAACAATTAATATGGTAAAAACATTTTCATAGCCTATTTTAAGCCATTTTTTTCTCTTGTTTTCTAACACTATTTCAGCTGCCTTAGCCTAATCATGGAAAGAGTTGATTAAATTGATCGATGTCTCCAAACTCTGTTAGTATTCCATCTAGTAAAGCTTATTATATTAAAAACATGACCAATTTTTATTATTATGGCCAATCAGACAAACAAAAATTGTCCAATGGAAGAAATTAATATAATAATTGTACTAAAACCACATAATTACAATGAAAGCATTTTTATTATTACTAATTATTAAACTATCATATGTATATTAACTTCATATTTTTTTTATCATTTTCCTCTAAGTAGGAAGTCAATGTTTATACGCATGAAATTTTATGGTTCGTAATTTGTATATATAGTATTGAATTACAGTTGTAAGAAAATAAATAAACACCAAGTTGTTTCTGAATCAACCAGCCTAGCACTGGTGGTCTAGTGGTAGAATAGTACCCTGCCACGGTTAATATTTTTCAACATCTGACCTTTTTCTTTTTTATAATGTTGATTAAACTGAATAGGTTACTATTTTGATTGGTCTTAAAGCATTGGATTGGTAGCTAATTGCAAAAGGTATGTTGCATTTGATTTAGTTTTAAAAAATTTCAATATTTTACAATTTTGAATGATAAGTGTACTACTTTAGTGGAGTTTGGATATCTTAGATAGTCATCCGTAGTGAAGTAGGTTATGGGTATTGTGTGCTGCGGTGATAATGGAAGATTGAGAACTTGCATGTCTTAGTGAAGTAGGTTTTGAGAATTTTGTGTGCTGCGGTGATATATGGATGGAAATATGTGTGTTGTTTGATTTATTTGACATGTTTGTGTTGATTGTGACAGATGGCTAGGCTAGTAAATTAGGGGATATGCTATCCGATTTTCTATAGATTTTCTTGTACTTAGTTTTGTTTTGTATGTTTATTTTATTTTATTTTCTTAATTTTAATTTTTTATTAAAACAAATAGGCGCAATATGGAAAAAGAATAGATGTCAGCTGATAGGTTGTCAGTAGAATATATAAAAGGGGTTGATGAGTTTCTTAAATATAGTTTGGATCATGCCAAAGATCCAAACTATATTTGTTGTCCTTGTAGTAAGTGTGGAAATATGAAAAAAGATGAATGCCAAAATGATAAAAGAGCACTTATATTTCCACCGGATAGAAAAAAGTTATAAAATATGGTATTGGCATGGTGAAGAGCTTCATGTTACTCCAGACCCTCCTACGATGAATGAATTTCGGAATTATAGGCAATTGTATCGTGAGGATAATTTAGATGAAACGATTGACGATGCATATTATGAATCAGAAGTAGATCCCGTTAAGTTTGAAAATATCCTAATGATGCTGAAAAGCAGATTTACTCTGGTTGCACTAAATTTACAAAGTTGTCAGCTCTTCTTAGATTGTACAATCTAAGAGTTTCACAGAATTGTTAGTTTTTTTGAAAGATTTACTGCCTGAAGAAAATGAGATGCCCGTATCATTTTACGAGGCTAAGAAAACAATGTGCTCATTAGGCTTGCAATATGAAAGAATACATGTTTGTCCTAATGATTGCATATTATATCGGAATAGCCTTGTAGATGCGAATTCGTGCAAGGTGTGCTATATGGGACATAGAAAATTCTTGCCCCGGAGACATTATTTTAGAACTTGGAAAAATGGATTTAATGGTGAATAAGAGTTTGGTTTGGCTCCAGCTTCTTTGACTGGGAATGAAGTACTTAATAAAGTATCTATAATTCAGTTTATGGTAGGAAAACCTATTGTTTTTCCAATTAAGAAGAACAAGGGTCGTGGAAAGAGTGTTGGCAAGGATAAGACTGAAGTTAGTTTGACTAGTGCGGATGAGTCTACAAGTCCTTGGATGAAAAAATCAATTTTCTTTGAGCTTGAATATTGGGAAAACTTACTTTTGCGACATAATTTAGATGTTATGCGCAATGAATTTTTTTTTGTGATAGTCTAATAGGAAATTTGTTAAATAGTCCTAGTAAAACTAAGGACGGTATTAAAGCTCGGAAAGACTTGGCTGCATTGGGCTTATGAAAAAAGCTACATCCAAAAGCTGGCCCTAATAGAACATATTTACCAGCAGCTTGTTACACACTCACTAAGGATGAGAAAAAAGAACTTTGCAGTTGTTTATACAATATTAAAGTTCCAGAAGGGTATTCTTCAATCATAAGAACATTGGTGGATATGAAGAATTTGAATTTGGTTGGCATGAAATCTCATGATTGTCATGTCCTATTCCAACACATTCTACCTGTGGCTATTCGTGGTGTGCTACCTAGAAAGGTTCGAGAGATAATCACACGGATGTGTTTGTTTTCCAAGTATTTATGTTGTAAGACGATTGATGTTTCAACGTTGGACAATTTACAAGTGGAGATTGCTATAATCTTATGTTACATAGAGCGATTCTTCCCACCTTCTTTTTTTGACATAATGGTGCATCTTACAGTCCATTTGGTTAGAGAGATTAAACTATGTGGACCTGTTTATTTAAGATGGATGTATCCCTTTGAGCGATACATGAATATTCTTAAGAGTTATGTTAGAAATAGAAGTACACACAAAGGATGTATTATTGAATGCTATTTTGTAGAAGAAGCCATTGAATTTTGTTCAGAATACTTGCATGGTGTGACAAGCGTGGGTGATCAATCTACATTAAATAAAAGTAATGGTGGTTATGGTGGAAAATGTGGTGTTATATGCTCAATAACTCAAGATGAAAGACATGAAGCACACTGTCTTGTATTGCAAAACATTGATGAGATTCAACCTTACATCGAGTAAGTTATCTTAGACAGTATGATATCATAAAAAAATGTTTTGATATTTGTATTGATTCATACTAATTTTGTATACATTTATGAAGGAATCATTTTGTTTGTCTTTGGAAAAAATATCCATCTAAGTCAAAGAACCAAAAATGGATCCAAGATGAACACTATTGTACGTTTAGTACTTGGTTAGAGAACAAGGTATTGATTTGAGTAAATAATTTTAAATCTTTTGTTTTGATTGCATGACATGTTATTAATTATTATTTCATTTTTTGTTTTCAACAAAGGTTGCAATTGAAGTGACCCACACATCGAGTCATGTATCGTACATAGTGAAGTGGATTTCTCGTGGTCCTTCTGTGAATGTGTTTAAGTACCCATCATACATCGTCAACAATACTCAATTCAATACTTTGGAACGAGATAATGTAAGAACCACACTGAATAGTGGAGTTTGTATTGTAACAAAAACTGTGCAAATCTCTAGTTCAAAGGAAAAAAATCATGTAGAGTGTAATATGACATTTTATGGAGTAATCCAAGAAATTTGGGAATTAGATTATACTACAACTAGAGCGCGAGTCTTCTTATGTGATTGGGTGAAAATTGAAAAGGGAGTAAAGGTTGATGATTTAGGTTTTACATCTATTGATTTAAATCGAATTGGGCACAAAAATGATCGTTTCATAATGGAACACAAGCCAAACTAGTTTTTTATGTGAATGATCCATCAGACAAGCAATGG
This sequence comes from Humulus lupulus, assembly GCF_963169125.1. Lineage (NCBI taxonomy): Eukaryota > Viridiplantae > Streptophyta > Magnoliopsida > Rosales > Cannabaceae > Humulus > Humulus lupulus. The sequence goes on from NC_084801.1 coordinate 77,947,403, forward strand.
TTGTTATGTTATTTTATAATATAATGTAATATTATATTATATTATAATATAATGTTTTAGATTAAATAAATGTGACAAAGTGTGTCACATATTGTAACATATAATAGAGAGTTACAATATTTAGATATATGAGATATATCCAAATAATGTAACATATTTGGTGTTACAAATTTGTAACTTCCAAATATTACCCTTTATTGTGTAAAATTGTTGTTACACAATATTGAGATGAATTTCATAAAGCCATATGTGATATGGCTGTTAGAGATATGATTTTAACCCCAATAATTTGTTTTAGGAGTTACAAAATCATTTGGGAGGCTTTGGAACCGTTTCAAAAATAGCACAATTTTTAGTGTTGAAAATGGTCGGTGGCCGCGGCCTGTGGGATAGAGGCTAGTGGCCGCCGCCACTAATGTCTCTGGCTGCGGCCACAGGCCAAAAACTGACCATTTTTTCAGTTTTTTCAATCTTTGTTGAACGGCTCAAAAAACCCAAATAACTCCAAAATCTCATTTTTAATTCCATATTAATCCAATTAAACATTGGTAACAGCCATGGGGGTTGGTGGAATTTGAAATTCAAAGGGTGTCTCTAAACTCTATAAATAGGAGCCTATAGCTCACTTGTAAGACACAACATTTCTATTCATTAGAGCACTTGGCTAGAAACACCTTGAGGCTTGATAATTCCAGAAAGCTTTTCCAATATCTGAGAGAGATCCCTTAGTGCTTGAGTTAGGGGGAAATAAGTTTTTGGACAAAGGTTTTAAACCTTGTTCAAGTTGGTGATCCCCAACACTCTTCACTTAGGTTGTGTAAGTGAGAGTTTTCTTTGTTTTGATCTTACAATTTCCTCTATTGCTTTTCTTCTTATTCCTCTTGTTTTATTTACTTGTAATTTTGTTTAGAGTTGTAATCATCTTTTCTTGTGTTCCAAACACTTTTACTTTATTTGTAATCTTTTGCTTAGAGTTGTATTTTTCACTATTCCATTCTTCTTCTATTCTTCTTCTTCTATTTTGTTTATTTGTACTTTCAGTTATAGAGTTGTAACCTTATCGAATCAATCTATTTTTATTTGTAATATTATTGCATAGAGTTGTAATATTAATATCAATTTCCATTGAGGCAAAACATTTTTCCTAACAATGGTCAGTCGTGGTTCATACTCAACCGATAGATTGGAGAGACAAAGAGAATGGTGTACATGACTTACCACTCCTTCAACAACCTGTCACAATTCTCGAACCACAGCTTACCGAATACCCTATTGATGAGGGTGTATATGACAATGATATTTGTTTGCGTTTTGATGGTGACGGTGTATGGGTTGATCATATACTGTGATAAATGTTGACCTGTTTTTTATTTTCTTCTAAAGGTTGGATTTGTTCATTTTATATTTAATTTTCTTATCATGTTGACGATTGTCTATTAACATTGTTTATATTCGTTTCCTTTTAAGATATTTCCATGGCTAATCCAGGAGGTTTTGATGATGATTGTCCACTTCCTGGACTTGAAAATAATGTTGGTCAAGAGGAGAATCATGATAATGCTATAGTGCATGTGAGATCTGTTAGGGGACTATGTACCATGCCCAACATAGCCAAGATGCGAAGTGAAGGCGTTAAGGTACAGATCAAGTTCAATGAATATGGACAAGTGATTGGTACATTGAGATCAAAATTAGGATCAACGATCGGATCAACTATAAAGAGGTGTGCTTCAATCACACACGCGAGCTGGGATAAAGTCCCTAAATCAGACAAAGAAAATTTTTGGGAAATCATTAAGGTATTTTCTCTATCACTATAATATAATGTTTGTATTTTTAATGTAGACTAATGATATGTATTGTTTTCAATTGTAGGCTACATTTGACATAGACTATAAAGCAAAAAGAAAAATTATGTCAAGGGCAACAAAACAATGGAGATCATTCAGATCCTATTTGACTAAGGTATGCATCTATGATGTGCTTGATGCAAATCTGACCATCAAGACGTTCAAAATGCCAAGAGGTTACTCACAGTTGATCACTAAAACAGAATGGGATGAGTTCTGTGTTTCGCGCATGACTGATGATTGGAAGAAAAAAAGAAAAATACATCAAGATCGTCGAAAAAAAATAAACACAACCATCATATGTCACGAGGTGGTTATTTGTTGGCAGTGGAAAGGCTGCAACAAAAATTTTTTGGACTCGAGGTGTCTGAAATCGACAGCTCATAGTTCTGGTTGGTGGGACATTCTAACAAAAAGGGTGAGCCGGTTGGTACCGAGGCAACAAGCGTAGCTCGCAAAATAGTAAGTGTACTACATTTTATATGATCGGATTACTTATTTTTAAAGAGAATAACTATATTTCTATATTTTTTTTGCAGGAGCACTATACTAAGCTCATGAGTGGTGGAAAATTTGAACTTGATGGGTCTAAGGATGTACTTACTATGGCATTAGGCACCCCTGAGAGCAGAGGGTGAGTGAGGGGTATTGGGCTTGGTGTAACGCCTAGCCAATTTTGGAAAACCCCACTATCCAGTAAGAGAAGGGGAAAAGAATTTGAGGCTTCCTCAGTTGAGGCTCGATTTGCAATGATGGAAGAAAAATACCGTCAACAAGAAGAAATAATGAAACAACAATAAGAAATGATTAAAAGACAAGAGGAAAGGATGCGACAATTTATGGAACAGATGAAAGGACAACATAGTGGCTTTGGAGATTCTTCGCATGCGTCAGTGCCAAACTATGGATCATCCATAGATCAGGTGACACCATCTCATCAGGCATCACCGAAATCGCAGCATCAATCTCTAGCACCACCGCCCCCCATAACCAGAAAAGGCACCTGTGTTTATCCCCACTCTTGGCTCAAATCAGGTATAGCTTTATCTTTTTGAAATCTAAATTTGTGAACATGTATAACATATTTATACATCTCTAAATATGTGCAGGATAAATGATTGAATACAAATTTTCATTAGGCTCTATCACCAACATCGTTGCCAGGGAATACATTCTAGTTACTAGTAGCTCAGACATCCATGGAGAAAACATAGGAGAAAACTACCGCGGTGCAATTGAGTTTGCTGACCAACCTGATGCTCTACTTGTTAACCTGATCCCTAACAGTGAGATTTATACAGTCAAACAAGCTATTGGGAGTTTGATACGTTGGCCCAAGTCACTAGTCATCTTCAATGGAACAACACAAGTAATTCTTTTAAGACTATTACATTTTTATTTACTTATTCCATTATTAATTATTTGTTATTTGTTTATTAGGAGGTTGTGAAAAAGGAAAGCAACCTGGGAAAAAAACTTCTCTACCATTAGCACCACAAACTCAAAAACTAGTTCCAAAACGAGCGCCTAAGGAGTCATTGTCACAAGAGGTGCAACAATCATTTCCATTGTCGCCTAAGTAAAGACAAGTATGTGAAATCGTCAATGATTGGCCTAAACATGATTATGCCATTGAAGTGTTCATTGACTTTGCTATGTTTGGCCATGCTTGTGAATACTTTGCTTTATTTCGGGATGAAATACTTGAATTTTGTAGAAATGAGATAATTGGACAATCATGTATTGTCTTCTACATGAGTTATGCTCTATATGAAGTTAATAATATTTATGGTAAGGATTTTCTTTCGTCAACTATTTAGTTTTCTTTTTAATTAATTATATTTGTTTGTAGGATTTTGTACCAGGCACTATTAGTAGACGAGGAAAAGAGAAGATCATTGTTGTTTATGAATCTGAATAAGGTTTCTACTTCCGTGACTCGTGCAGATAGTCGTGCTCAAGCTTTATGTGATAGGTTGTTATATTGCACGTCTAAAAAGCATGATTGGATAGTTATGCCTTATAACCATGGGTAAGTTTAATTAATATGCTTTTCATTGATACAAACAAATAGAATTTAAAGTTAACAACTTTGTAATACTTGTTCTTTCAACGAGCATTGGATGTTATTTTTATTATATCCCAATTGGCATTATTGTTGTTTTCTCGATCCCCTCAATGCACCATTAGATAACGGTAAAGCCAACAAGGAGACCATCCATGATGCATTTGAGATGTATTTCACATAGAGAATGAAAACATGTCAAAAGATCAACAAACGCTCATCGGGAGTAATGTATTTCCAACCTACGGTATGTTTCTATTTGTATAGTTTATGTATATGTAAAGATGTTTAAGATATTTAATACTAAGAATTGTACATGTATTACCAATCATTATATAGTGTCGTAAACAACCAAACAATATCAACTGCAGATATTACGTTATGAGGATGATGAAGAATGTACTTATCAATGCCCCTCATATCAAACATTTCTTGTCGAAACAGGTAACAAACAATACACAACTACATAATATTAATCTAGTATAATTTTCGTATATGCTTTGAATTTATTACCACTAATATAATTCTAATTAAAGTTTTGTTTCTTTTTTTTTCAGTTCATCTCCGACAAACCATATACTACTCAATAAATTGACGAAGTTCGAGAAGAATTGGAGATGTCATTTTTACAATTGGTTAGAGCAAAATGAATGATGTTATAGCTAGCTAATTACAATACATGTTCAGAAATTTTAAATTTGTTTCGCAAAAATTTTTTGCCGTTTTTTTACTATTTTCTTTTCAAATTTCTTCTAATACATTTTCGACATTCAAAGGGATATATATTTTTAAATCAAAATGAAATTTCTAGCTGCATTTTTTTTTTTTTTAAAATTACTTTTAAGGGCATGCAAAGCGAGTCCATAAATTACTTAAAGGAACTCAACCTGATTTTTTAGGACTTGCGTTGTGAGTCCTAAAAAATTACTTAGAGGCACTCAACTAGATTTGCAAGTCCTAAAAACTTACGCAAAAGGCACTAAACTAGATTCAGTTTTTAAGGCTCTCAAATAGAGGACTTGCGCCCCGCGAGTCCTACAAATTATTTTAGGACTCGCAATGCTAGTCCTAAAAAACCTTTTTTGTAGTAGTGAAAGAAAGAAACGTATGTTGAACATGAACTACACTCCAATTGAAAATACAATGGAATAAGTATGGGGGAGTGTAGTATCATCACAAAAAATAGGATGAAAAAATAATCAATTTATGAATTCTCTCTCAGAAGAAGAAATATTGGGAAATTTGGGATTGATTTTTTTGGTTTTTGTGTGGATAATGATTTAATTGTTTGGTTGAGTGCTTATGGTATATTTTGAGCCTAAATGACATTTTCGTCTACCCTTACCTGAGCCCTTTAAATTATAAGTAGTGAAAGTAATATTTATTTCTGAGCATGTGTTTTCTACATCAGTGGAGATTAGTAAATATAGCAAGCATATGGGATAATGATATTAATTGATTGTAATGAAAAAAAAAATTGTTGAGCATGAATTGATTTGAATACATGTTATTTATTAATCACGATTTAGAGAGCTTTTATTTTTGTTTGGACATAAGTGAATTGGAAGAATGTTTTTACTGAAATTCTAGATTATAATTTAGACATCATGGCATGAGGCATGAATTATTATTGTCAGTTTCATTCTAGTGTGTTTGTTGTTTAGGTCTTTAGTCGAGTTTTTTTATTGTTGTGTTCTTTACTCGAGGGTGAGTAAAGAGTAAGTTTGGCGGAGTTTGATAACTCCATTTTAATGTTGTTTTAGAATGTGTTTTTGTGGTAATCTTGAGTCGTTATGTTTGTTTGTGCAAGATTACGCTTGTATTTGTCTTTCTTGTAGGTCGATGGGTTGAATCATGAGTTAAACGCTAAAAGAAGAGGAAATGGTGGAAACATTGAACTTTTGGTGGTTGTTTGACTCAAATTGGTTCTAAGGATGAATTATATTAATTTTTTAATGAAGGAAGGGTGTTAAAAGGTTAAAATCTGGAAAGAATAGAATTAAAGTCACGACATAGGCTGAAGGGCCGCGACTCTAGCAAAGTCAAAGACTGAAGGGTTGCTGAGAGGAATTAGAGTCGCGACATGGTCAATAGAGTTGTAGCACTAGAAGAAGTCAGAGGTGAATCCAGAAGGTCCAAGGAGAGGCGAGCCTCGACATGGGTTTAGTGGGCCGAAACGCCTAGAGGGTAAACCAGATTTTGAAGAGCTTTAAAAAGACACGAGCCGCGACCTTGGAAAGGCCAAGTCATCGCCCGCCTATGAGAAAAAAGAGGAAATCGTGTTTTATTTGGAATAAATTCATACTTTAGGGTTTAATTAGGGTTAGATCAGATTTTAATTATGAATTTAGAGATGAAATTTGATTATGAGACAAGTTTTTTTGCACTTTCATATTTTTATTTCTTCTTCATGTCTTTGAATTTTATGTTTCTGAATAATTGTTTTGTTGTTTTAGTCATGTCTGATATGAACTAAATCCTCTATCTAGGGGTTAATGTAGTCGCTTGGATTTCTATTTAATGTTATTATGATGTTTTATTAATTCTTCTTCTTTATTCGAATCTATATAATGTTTACTTAATGCTAGTAAATATGTTATCGTTATATAGACATATGTTACATATTGGATGAAAGTACCTGTATGGCTTGTGTAGTAATTAGGTTTCTATGCTTAATGCTTGCTATATGTTTAAGTTTATCACAGAGATGTAGAAAACATGCATATAGGTTGAGATCTTATATCTTGAAAAAGAATAGGAATAAATTTATTTTAACCTGCTATTAGAATAGGATGAAAGAAATTTAAAACTGATTAATAAAATTAATGGAATGAAAAGTTGATGAAGTTAATACCCTAGGTATTTTTATTATTGACTTTTATCATTTGATTAATTGTTTTGTTTATAGTTATTTAAATTGTGTCTATAGTTAAATCTATTCATCTTGATTTTACATGCCAAGTAGAAAGTAAAGAACGATTATTGGTAATTTGTTAATAGTCTCTGTGCGACGATATCTGTTCTTCCAAAATTTATTACTTGACACGACCACGTATACTTGAGTGCATATTTTACAGATAAATCTTCAAGAAACATATGACATAATTCGTACTGAAATTCAAAGTAGCAATTGCAAAGTTTTATGGACTATGGAATGCCAAAGGCCAATTAGGATGGTATTTATGAGAGGGGTATTGATGGAGTGCTATATTGATAATATTGATGCATTGTATCAATTACCAATGTTTTCATAGGAGGAGGATGAATATTATAAGATGGCTTATCATAGTAAGATTGATTGTGCTGAAGTGGCTAAAACATTAGGCCTTCCCGGTGCTAGTTTTGTAATGCAAGATGGACAACCAAAGCATTTTAGACGGTTTCAAATGAATATGGTGGTGAAGGCTTGGACTCTCTTTGTGTGTGCGAGGTTTATGACTAACACTCACTTATCTGAAGTGGGAACTGATCGACGTCTTCTTGTCTATACTGTAATGAAGGGACTCTATGTAGATATTGGATGACTTATACAAACTAGTATCCGCAATTTATTCCCAATGATCATCACTACTGGTTTGGGGTATGGTTCAATGATTACCGATTTATGTGAGGTGTGGGAAGTGCGTAAATATCATAGTGATATTTATAGGAAAGCAATGGGGCCCATTTCTTGAGCTTCTACGTTTAAATTCAATGCCCCATCTTTCGAGCCACCCGCACCACAACCCCACCATGTTAGAGTTGAAAACAAAGGAGATGCTGCCAATTAACCCACCCATGCCAATGCTCAACTAGAAGAATCAAGGGCAGCCGAGGAGGAGAGGAGAGGAACTTATCCTCAATTTTTGGCAGTTGAGGCTCCACCGGATCCACAATTGGCCAGATTGGATTACATCGTCTGGCAAAACCAACATACCCATAATTATTTGGGGGAGCTTCATGATTATCATCGAGCCCAACCAGACAAGCAAAATGAGTTGGTTTATCGGTGGTCAAATCAGGAGGAGGTCAGGCATTATTTTCCTTATCCACCACCTTAGCATCCTTTCCCAAATCCACCACAATTTTGACATGATCCGTCGTAGGTAAGCTTTTTTTCTTTACTTATTTTCAAACATTGGGGACTATCTTTAGCTTAAGTTTGGGGGAGGGAGCTTATTTTTTTCATTTGTTTTGTTTGTGTTGTGTTTTTGTGTGTCTAGTTTGTGTTAGTTGTTTGGTTTAGAGATTTGTTTTAGTGTGTGTCTAGCACCAACATGAATGATGGTTGACAACAAGTACCAATGAGAACAAAGTGAATGTTATGAATATAATATAAAGAAAATGAAATCTGAAAAAAAAAATATGTGTGCTTGATTGATCATTCTGTTAGTTCATTTTAGTTTAGGAAACATTTGTTTAATATGTTGTCATGATGTTTAAATTGATGTTTTTGATATTGATTATGCTTGCTGGAATTTGTTGGTGGATTGAAGAATGGAAAGTGGAAATTATTTTCTACAATTGTAGAACTTTCTTACTAATAATATATCATGTATGCTTAGGAATATGATTTAGGCTATCATTTGGATCGTTTGAGCTTTTCTAGCCGACCTGAAATTAATTAATCCTTTGATTAACCCTTTTTGAGCTTAACATTGTATGTTTTTGTTCTAAGCCACTATTTAAGCATACGAGCACATGATTGAAAAAAAGAGTTATGGGGATTGATTGGTAATAGGGTTTACTTGTGAATATAGTGGGATTAAAAAATGAAAAGTGCAACAGATTAGATATAGTATATATTGAAAAAATAAAATAAAATAAATACTACTACACTCCCAATATGAACATCTAAAAGAAACAAGTTTGGGGGAGTGTAGTTGTCATATGCAAAAGAAAAAATATATTTCATATCTCTCTCTAAATAAAATCAAGAAAGGAGATTATGGGAATATATTTATTATGGGAGTAACGTCGGTGATTTTTGGTCATGTGCTTAGAGTAGAGTGAGCTTAAAAATTAATTTCTCATCTAACTTTACCTAAGCCATCATTGCAAGCCTATATAAGTCTTATTGATTCGTATAAATATATGATTTATATTAGTGGAGAATAGCAAGTATGTGAGCTTATGGAATTATTTGGTTTAAATGGATTGATTGGAAAGAATTTCGCTAGCATAATTGATTTATTTAATAATCATGACTTGGTAATCAAAAATGTTAGTACACTAAAGTGGGTTGATGGAGTGTTTTGATCGAAATTCTAGATTGCATAAACTATTGAGTAGGTTTTTGAGAATTATATGATTAACATTCATGATTTTGAGGCATAAGTCTTGTCGTTGGTATAATTCATGTTGTGGGTGTTGTCCGTCGTTGTCTTTGTTGTCAGAGTCTAGGTTTTTTTTGTGTCCTTTCTTCAAGGTCGAGCAAAGAGTATGTTTGGGGGAGTTTGATAACTCCATTTTAGTGTAGTTTTAAGATGTGTTTTTGTGGTTGTTTACCCTAAAAAATACTTACTTGCTGATGTGGCAAGATTTGTGTGCACATGGGTTGCACGTGATTATTTAGTGATTACATCCAGGTCGACTAGTGACCAGAAGAGAAGTTTCTCGATGGATTCAAGAAAGATGTTGAACAATACGGAAGAAGATTTGGTGACATATACAACCAAGTCTGGTCGTGGTAACGAAGCCAGAGTTCAAATACAATTATAAGATAGATATTTCTAAGATATTTGTCCCTATATTTTATGATTTCTATTATTATTGAAACAAAATGTAAGCATGGCCCATTTGCCCATATGTATGCCCTTGAGTCTATAAATAGGACTCAACAGACTCATTGAAAGGGGGGCAATAATTTGTATGCATAGAGAATTAGAATTTTCTTTACACAAACTTTTGTATCATTTTTTGGAGCTTGTGAAACTCAGTAAACCCTAGTTTTCTGATCAAAGGTTTCATAATACGTCAATAAAAACACTATGTGGAAGTAGGTTATTACCAATATCTGGGGCCGAACCACTATAAATCCTAGTGTCATTTTGTTCTTGCATTCAACTTACAAATCTTTATCGTTTTGGTGACTCCGTGTTGTTGGCTAAATCATCAGTCGACAGTGGTAATCTTGAGTCTTTTTGTTTGTTTTATGTAAAATTATGCTTGTGTTTGTCTTTATTGTAGGTAGGTGCTATGAATCATGAGATAAATGTGAAAAGAAGAGGAAATGGTGGAAAAAAGGAGATTTCATTGGTTGCTTGACTCAAAGTGGCGCTAAGGATGAGTTATAATAAGTTTTTGATAATGGAAGGATGTTGAAAGGCTAAAACCTGAAGAAAAAAAAATAGAATTAGAGTCGTGACATGGTCTTAAGGATCGTGACTCTAGCAAAGTCAGAGGCTGAAGGTTTGCTAAAAGGAATTAGAGTCACGACTTAGTCAATAGTGTCGCGACGCTAAACAAAACAAAGGCAAAACCGAGGAGACACATTAACACGTAGACCGTGACCTGGGTTTAGAGGGCCGCGGCGCCTGGTGGGCCTAACCAGATGCTCAAAGGCTTAAAGAACACACAGGTTGCGACCTAGAAAAGGCCAAGTAACGGCATGCCTTTTAAAAAATATGAAACCTGTTTTTTTAAGTATAAATTCATACTTTAGGTTTTAATTAGTTTTTTGGTCAGATTTCAATTACGAATTTAGAGAGTAAATTTTATTCGGGGAAAAAAAAATTTTGCACTTTCATATTTTTATTTCTTCTTCAAGCTTTTGAATTTTACGTTTCTAAATAATTATTTTGTTGTGTGTAGTCATGTCTGATATGAACTAAATAATCTATCTAGGGGTTAATGTAGTCGACTGGATTTCTATTTAATGTTATTGTGATGTTCTATTGATTGTTCTTCTTTATTCTAATCTACATAATGTTTACTTAATGCTAGTAAATATCTGATCAATATTTGCTTGATTTATTATTTTGATTCAAAATTTGAAATATGCGAATTGAATATGCTATCATTATATAGACATAGGTTACATATTGGGTGAAATTACATGTATGGCTTGTATGGTAGTTAGGTTTCTATGATTAATGCCTGCTAAATCTTTAAGTTTATCACAAAGATATAGAAAACCTGCATATAGGTTGAGATCTTATATCTTGAAAAAAAATAGGAATCGATTTATGAAAACCTGTTATTAGAATAGGAAGATAGAAATTTAGAATTGATTAATAAAATTAATAGAATGAAAAGTTGATGAAGCTAATACCTGAAGTTTTTTAATTATTGATTTTCATCCTTTGATTAATTGTTTTGTTTATAGTTATATAAATTGTGTTTGTAATTTGATTTATTCATCTTAGTTTTACTTGCCAAATAGAAAGTAAAGATCAATTATTGGTAATTGGGTTATAGTCTCTGTGGGAACGATTCTTATTTCCTATCTATATTACTTGAATCGATTACGTACATTTGCATATCATAATTTACAAATCAAAAAGTGAAGTAGTGTCCAATTTTTTTTTACTGCCAAATCAAAAAGCAAAGTAAAAGACTTTAAAAAGGCTTTTAGTTCAGTCTTTTCTTATGTTAAGTATAAAAACCGATGTCATCTATGAACACCACAACAAACTTGTCCAAAAATTCCTTAAATACCCTGTTCATCATACTGCTAGGGCATTAGTGAGTCCGAAAGACATCACTAAAAACTCTTAGTGCCCATAGCGAGTTTTGAATGTCGTCCTGGGAATATCTCCTTCCTTCACTTTAAACTGATGGTACCTAGATCGCAGATCAATCTTGGAGAACATTGCCACACCTTGAAGATGGTCATAAATTTCGTCTATCCTAGGTAAAGGATACTTGTTCTTGTTTGTGACCTTATTGAGTTCTTGGTAATCGGTGCACATTCTCATACTTCCGTCTTTCTTCATCACAAATACTATCGGTGCCCCCCATGGAAAATTACTTGGTCGAATGAAACCCTTGTCCAACAACTCCCATAGGTGCCATTTGGTAGCGTGCCTTAGATATTGTTGTTGTTTTCGATGCAAGATCGATTACAAATTCAATTTCTTTGTCTGAGGTAATCCTGGTAGATCCTCAAGAAACACTTCTAAAAAAACACAAACTATGTGAACATTTTCTAGTTTCATCTTGGTCTCTCTGGATTTATCTACAACACTTGCCAAGTATGCTGAACAACCATGCTGCATCATGTTCTGAGCTTCCAATGCCGATATGATGGGTGCGCTGAATCCTATAAACTCTCCCTTAAAAGAAAAGAACTATCTGTCATCTAGTTTGAATTCTACTATTTTCCTTCGACAGCCAATAGTTTCCCTGAATTAGTGAACTAGTCCATGCCAAAAATTACATCTTAATCTAACATATCTAATTCTATGAGGTTCACTGGGCACTCTCTTCCCTCGACTACTATCGAAACTTATTGTAACCACCTTGATGACAACATGACCTCACCTAATGGTAACACTGTACTAAAACTACTCCCAAAGTGTTTACAAGGTAATCCAAATTTATCAATTACATTTAAGGCAACATAAGAATGAGTCGCTCCAAAATCAATAAGGACTCCACACATAACACCAGAAATAGAAAGTTGACTTGTGACAACCGCGTTACAGTTGGCTGCCTCTCCATTGGTTAAAGCAAAGACTCTAGCTGGAAATAAATTAACATTGTTTCCTTATCCAGCTCCTGCCCTCCACTGTGGGCAATCCTTCGTCAAGTGTCCTACTTTAACACACTTGTGGCATCTGTCGGAGCCTGCCTGATATTCTCCTAAATGTCTGCATGAACACTTGAGGAAATTGGGAAACACGATTCTGTGGTTCTTGTTGTTTCCATGATTGTGATTATTGTTGTAGTTGTTGTGGTTGTTGTGATTACTATTGGGAGCTGTGACCTTGGGCCTTTTGTTAGCTCCACTGTTCTCACCATTTTTCGCCTTGCTCTTGTTACTTTCTTGTAAGGCCTTGTTCTTGGTGGCCTCTCTCCTTGTAGCACTGTCCTTCCATATATGGTTTCTATGTACTCATCATCTAAATCTTTTGATAAGTCTAGCTTAGGGTAGTTTTATAATGTGTTTTAGTCTTTTTTTTTTATGTCAAATTTTGAGTTTTGTACTGTATTATGATTTTGTTTGTTTTGTTTTTAATTTTTTGCTATGGATCACGAGATGGAATGGAAAGGAGCGGAGTTGGTGGACAAAAATGGAAAATTTTATGATATTTGTAATCATTTGCCATTAGTTTTTATCATCCAAGGGAAGTCGAGACGATCTCAGGTGGAGAAAAGAGCGAAAAAATGAAAATTGAGCATTCTAGGAATTAGAACTGTGACTTGGTCAAGAAATCTGCGGCTCAGCAAAGATAGAGTCTGCGTAACCTGCTGAGAGTTTTAGGGCTGCAACTTCGTCAAGAGGGTTGCAGCACTAGAGGAAACAGAGGCAATTCCAAGAGGTACATGGAGATGCAGGCCGAGATCTAGCAGAAGAGGGTCGCGGCACCTAAAGACCCTGATGAATGCTGAAGTGCCTTAAAAAAGACACAGGCCGCAACCTAAGACAGTCCAAGTCACGGCTCGCCTTTGCCAAGAGGAATTCATTTTTTTTTATAAAAATTCAGACTTTACGTTTTAAAAAGGGAATTAGGTCAGATTTTTTATTACGAATTTTCAGTGCAATTCAGATTTAGAGACATTTTTTTGCAATTTTATATTTTTATTTCTTCTTAAAAGTATTTAACTGTAGGAGTATGGATAATTGTTTGATGATTTTAGTCATGTCTGATATGAATTAAAACCTCTATCTAGGGGTTAATGTAGTCACATGAATTTTGATTTAATTTTATTATGATGTTCTGTTGATTCTTCTTCTTTATTCTAATCATTATGATGTTTGTGTAATGCTAGTAAATACTTGATCACTATTTGCTTGATTTATGATCCTGTTTCAAAACTCGAAAGATGCAAATTGAATATGCTATAGTTATATAAACATAGGATACATAATGGATGAGAGTACCTATATGATTTGTGTAGCAATTAGGTTACCATTCTTAATGCCTACTATGTGTTTAAGTTTATCACAGAGATGTAGAAAACTTGCATATAGGTTGTGATCTTATATCTTGAAAAAGAATAGGAATCGATTTTTATTAACCTGCTATCAGAATAGGAAAAAGAAATTCAGAACTGATTAGTAAAAAATAATACAATGAAAAGTCGATGAAATTAATTCCCTACGCTTTTTGTTATTGTTTTTATCCTTTGATTCATAGTTCCGTTTACAGTTATTTAAGTTGAGTTCATAGTTTAGAATTATTCTTGTTTATATTAATCACCAAATAGAAATTGAACAGTGATTATTGGTAATTGGTTATTTAAGTTGTGGGGCGTTATCCATTCTTACGGAATTTATTACTTAAGATGACCACATATACTTGTATGCATATTTAACCGATCAAGCTTTTAGCATCGTTGTCAGGGACTAATAACCAATATTAAATTAATTGTTTTTAGTTATATTTTGGTTTTATTCTAACATTTTCTAATTTCAGGTGATTTAGTTTATGAGACGTCAGAGTTTGAATATACTAGTGCTTGTTGATCCTGAGATTGAGAAGACCTGCAAAAGAAAAAGAAAACAGAAAAGACAAGAAAGAATGGTGCAGAACATTTACAATGTTCCCAACGACAATCTGAATCAATGTAATGAGGGTAATGTTGCAGTTGAGGCAGACCCACCTCTAAGGGACTATTACTCCCTACCGATACAGGGATACACTCTAGTATTCACTCACTCTAGATCAAGCCTTCAATCATCCGAATGGTTCAGAATTGTGTTCAGTTTTGGGGTCTACCTAATGAGGAACCTCCATATTTCCAACTTTTTGGAACTATGTGCTACTTTCAAAATGAATGGAGTAAGTAATGATCATATCCGTTTGAGGCTATTTCTGTTTTCTTTGAGAGACAGAGCTAAAAGTTGGTTGATTTTTCTATAAGCAAACTCCATTGTGACATGGGAGGACCTCTCCCAACAATTCCTTGCTAAGTATTTTCCTACTGCTAAAGCATCCCAAATTAGAGGTAAAATAAATAATTTCTCTCAATTTGAGGGGGATTCGTTATATGATGCTTGGGAAAGGTTTAAAGAGTTGCTTCAGAAATGCCCAAATCATGGTATCGTGAAATGGATGTTGGTGCACACTTTTAATAATGGGCTGAGGGGAGACACAAGGAATTTAATAGATGCTGCAGCGAGTGGAGCATTTATGGGCAAAAGTGCTAACGAAGCATATGAGAAGTTATGTGAAGTTTAGAAAAGAGATATTGTCTAATAAGATAAAAATGGAAGATTATGTAACCATGGCCTTGACAGAAGATTGTAGTGTAATTATTCAAATTAAACTTCCTTAAAAGTTAACACATCTAGGTAGCTTCACTATACCTTGCACCATTGGGAACTTTCATTGTGAGAGGGCTTTATGTGAATTTGGTGCAAGCATTAAATTAATGTCTCATTCCGTAGTTAGAAGACTTGGTTTGGGGGAAGCTAGACCCACTAGTATTACTCTTCAATTGGCTGACCATTCATTAACACGTCTCCGAGGTATTATTGAAGACGTTCTTGTCAAAGTGGCGAAATTCATCTTTCCTGATGACTTTATTGTTCCTGATATGGAGGAAGATGAAGATGTTCCAATTACTTTGGGGAGACCATTCTTAGACACCGGTCAAGGTTTGATATATGTTCAAAGAGGAGAGTTGAGGCTATAAGTGCAGGGTGATGAGGTTTTTTTTAATGTGTTCAAGGCTTTAGAGTATCCTAGAGCAAGCGATAGTTGCTTTAGTGTGAATGTAATCATGGAAAGATTGCCAAAGGAAAAATTCATCGAAGATCTGCTTGAGATGAGTCTTATTTAACCAAGTATGGAAGACTGTGATGACACTGAGGTCATTGAATATCTAAATTGGTTAAACTCTGTTGGACCTATTTATAAGAAGAAATATGAGGAACTTGGACAAGGGCCTAAGATACCATGTAATTATCTGAATTTGCTAATAAGGCTTAGGGCCATGATTAGCGTGCCTGGAGGGAAATAAGTGATTTATTGTTATAATATGTGAATTTGGGTGAATATGTGATTAGTGATGCATGTTTAGGTGAATTAAATATGCATGTGGCCCCTATTTAGTTATTAGGGGCATGTTTGTAATTTTAGCCTGTTGAGGGCATAAATGTGATATACTTGTGATATATCTGTGTTGCACGATCTAAGACAGTCCTAGAGAGTGGTTAGATAGAAAGTCAAAACGGGGTCGAAAACCCGACTCGCGGCGAGTCGAGGGGTATTTCGGGTATTAGACATTTTATGGGGTTATGGGTTATGGAAATAAATATTTGGAGATATATTTGAGGGTAGAATGTTTAGAAGGGAATATTGGGGAAATTTACCATTTTGGCCTCGGGGACGTCTTTTTTTGTCACCCCGAGCTTTGAGATAACCTTAGAAACTTAAGTTAAATAAAACAAAATTGGAGGAGTATTCAGAAGCTAAGGAAACCGACTCTTTCTCCCTCTCTCTCTCCCTTGGAGCTTCTTCCTTTGGAAGCTTGGGGAAATTTTGGTGGAAACTAATCAAAACTAAGGAATTGGGCTGGGAATCTTGGGAGCTAGAAGCTTGAAGCTTAAGGACCTAATTCAGAGACTCAACTCAGCTCAAGGTAAGCTTTAATCTTAGTGAATTATACTGGTTTTAAGCTAAAATTCTAGAGTATTTCATGTGTGTTGGGTGAAGAATCGTCTTTGAGTTTGATGAGGTTTTGAGCTTGAATACTTGTCAGGTTTTGTTGTTTAATCCACAGTATAACTTCTGTGATGATTAGCTTGAGTTGTTGGGTTGATTTTGGGGTTAATTGGATTGGTTTTCACATTAAAAATGGAGAGTTTTTCTGAGCCCCAGGGGTCGGGCCGCGACGCTGTTCTTGCTGAGTCGCGAACCCTTAGAACATTGGGGCGTCTGAAAAATGGAGGCGCGCCGCGACGCTCTTCAGGCAAGGCCGCAGCACGTGTAGGCTGAAATGAGGCAGGGCCTCTAGTTGAGCTGGGGGCTGCGACTTGGGTTCTTGGGGCAGTGGCGCCTAGGGCATTTTTGGGCTTTAAAGAGGTTTTAGGCTCGGGAATACAATAGTTAAGGCTCGAGACGGATTTTATCACCCAGATTGATAGAATTCAATGTCATAGAGAATAGAATTATGACCAAAGTTATTTAATGGATTAAAACTTGATGGATGGATATTTTTGGTGCGTTGTGACTAGGGATTCTACGAAGCTCGGACTAGGAGACTGTGCTCGGGACATCGGTGCCTGGAAAGCTCGGGACACAGGTAAGAAAACTACTGTTCCTGTAGAGCTTGTGTTGTAGGGCACCACCCTATATGATTGTGTTGCAGGGCGTAGCCTTTGATTGAATTTATACGTGTTTAAGTATCTGCTTAATTATACTATGTGTATGTATAAATGAATGAACGGCAAGGGCCGGAAACGGCGAGGGCCGGGAACGTCGAAGGCCGAGAACGGCAAAGGGCCGGGAGCAGCGTTTAGCACGCGGAGTGTGAGTTGCCAGGGCGAGACCCTAAAGGATACCTGGGATATCCTCACGTTGTGGACCGCGAATCCAGGGCTTGGTAAAGCGCTTGGGATGACATGGCCATACGTGTATAGCCTGAGGATGGCTTGTTTATATGTTAAGTGTTTGATATGCCTATGTTATCTGCTTGTGAGGGTTTTCTTGCTAGGCTTGGGCTCACAGGTGCTCTATGGTGTAGGTAAGGGCAAGGGGAAAGTCGACCAACCATGGGTACGGGGAGCGTGAAGCGGCGCGTACATGTTTGGCCTGCTTGGCTGCCACGGCCAGGGGTATTTTTGGGAGATGTTTTTACTAAACCTGAATTTTGTCGTTAGCCCACTTTGATTATATTTTTGAGTTGTAAATATTTTTAAACAGTATTTTGGGATCCCAAATGTTAAACTCTTTATTATTTTCAGTAAATACAATTATTTTCAAAGTTTATGACTCTGTTTATGGTTTAATTACAAGTTTGTCTTAAAACATCGATTAGCGAGTTAAATGCATGTTTTAAACTAACTTAGTAATGGCTCTAAGGAAGTAGGGCATTACAACTTGGTATCAGAGCGAGCAGAGGTTTATGGTTTCTGGAGAATGACCAAACATGTACGCTCGCTGTCAGTGACAAGCTCGACTCAGGGTTGATTGGTAATAATTGACTTATATGTTTGAATATGTGCTTAAATGCCATGTTTGCCTGCTTATTCCATATAGAGCATGATGAATGAGTTAACATATGCATGATGCCAGGGCATGGCCCATTGAGTGTTATATGCTATTTGAATGTTATGGGGATTGTTGTTTGTGGTTGACTGATGTGCTTTGGAGGTGGTTTTGGATGTTGTTATCATGCTTGACGAGCGACATCGTTGATTGTAGGCATATTTGTTGAGATGCCTCGACAATCATCGGGACCCCGCAGCAGTAGGGCCGAGGATGACAACCAGGGTAAGAACCCTCCACCTGCCCCACAGAATTGGCAACAAATTTTTATCATAATGGAAGAAAGATTGCAACGAACACAGGAAGAAATTCGACAGTTGAGGCAGTCGGCCCCTCCACAGGTCACTAGGTTACCAGTTCAGTAGGTTGTGGCGCCAGTGTTGGTTCAATCTATTGTGGAGAACAAGTGGGAACCTTTATATAAGAGGTTCAGAAAGCAGCATCCTCCCACCTTTGAGGGTGGACCAGACCCACTGCGGGCAGAGCAGTGGATGAACATGATTTCCTCTATTCTCTATTTTATGAGGTTGAGGGGAACGAGAGGGTAGCTTGTGCTAGCTAAATGTTCAGAGAGGATGCCCGCATTTGGTGGGATGTAGTAGTTCAGAGGAGGAATGTGACAGCTATGACCTAGGAAGAGTTAAGAAACATCTTCAACAAGAAATATTACAGTGTTGCAGTTTGAGCTGCGAAGGTTAACAAGTTCATCAACCTGACACAGAATCGGTTGACCGTTACGGAGTATGCTCTGAAATTTGACCGATTGGCAAAGTTTGTGCCAGATTTAGTGCTAACAGATGCTGCAAGAAGAAAAAGATTTGTACAGGGATTGAATGTTATGATCGCCCATGATGTGAAGATCACTTTGGATCTAGAAACTACTACCTTTGCTCAGGTTGTGGACAAGGCCCTTATAGCTGAGGGGGCCTAGGATCAGATTTGGAGAGAGAGTGCTATTAGGTACGATGCCCAGAGGATGGTGCCTACTTTCATTAGATCCAGTCAGGGTAGTGGCTCCAGTCAGCAGAAGAGGAAGGCCCTAGATTCTTTAGTTCCTCCTAGCTCAGATAGGAGGGCATGGGTTGCTTTTAGTGGCCGTCAGGGCGGAGGTGACAACTGAAGGAGCTTTCCAGTGTGTCCCCGGTGCAGACGATGACATCAGAGTGAGTGTAGGATCAGGGTGTGCTTTATCTGTGGGAGTGCCAATCATCTAGGGAAGGACTGCCCACAAGCCAGGAAAGAGGAGCCGAAGCAGGGTGTCAATCTCGCTCCTGCCAGAGCGTTTACTTTGACTTAGACTAAGGCGGAGGCTAGCCCCTCAGTTGTGATAGGTCAGATTTCTAGTGGTGGATGGTAGGGAGTTGTTTGCTGATCTGATTGAGCTTGCGATGGATGACTTCGATATGATCCTAGGGATGGATTGGCTATCGAAGTATGGGGCGACGATTGGCTGCAAGCGCAGGATGGTTACTTTTGAACCAGAAAGGGAGGTACCCTTTGTATTTGTGGGAACAGCTAGTGGACCACGAGGACCTATGATTTTAGCACTGAAGGCTAGAGACCTAATGCTGGGAGGTTCCATAGGATTCCTAGCGAATGTTGTGGATACCTATAGGGTTGTGTCAGTTGGACCGGGGGAGACCAGATTGGTATTTGAGTTTCCAGATTTATTTCCAACAGATCTGCCAGGGCTGCCTCCACAGTTGGAGATTGATTTTGTTATAGAGTTGGTACCGTGGGCGGAGCCAGTATCTAAGACACCTTACAGAATGTCTCCGGCGGAGTTGAAGGAGTTGAAGATTCAATTGTAGGATTTACTGGATTTGAGGTTCATTAGACCAAGTTTCTCTCCATGGGGTGCTCCAGTGTTGTTTGTCAAGAAGAATGATGCATGTCTTAGGATATGTATTGACTACAGGGAGCTGAATAAGTTAACCATTAAGAACAAGTATCCACTGCCTAGGATCGACGATTTATTTGACCAGCTACAGGGAAGATCAGTGTTTTCCAAGATTGATCTCCAGTCAGGTTACCATCAGTTAAGGATCAAAGAGGAGGACAAACCAAAGACTACTTTCCGCACGAGGTATGGACACTATGAATTCTTGGTTATGTCCTTTGGATTAACCAATGCCCCAGCAGCTTTCATGGACATGATGAATAGGGTTTTCAAGGACTATTTAGACAAGCTCGTGATTGTGTTCATCGATGACATTCTGGTGTACTCTCAGTCAGAGACAGAGCATGAGCAGTATCTACGTTTGGTGTTTAAGTAGTTGAGGGAGCATAGGTTATATGCTAAGTTTAGCTAGTGCGAGTTCTGGTTACGGCAAGTTACATTTCTGGGCCATATCGTCAGTAAGGAGGGGATTCTGGTTGACCCAAGTAAGATTGAGGCAATGAGAGATTGGCCTAGACCGAGCAGTGTCCCGGGAGTGAGGAGTTTTCTGGGATTGGCGGGGTATTATCGGCGGTTTATTGAGGGGTTCTCCGGGATAGTTACACCATTGACAAAATTTACAAAGAAGAAGACAAAGTATGTTTGGACGGACAGATGTGAGAACAGTTTTAAAGAATTGAAGCGGCGACTGATCACTGTGTCAGTGTTGAGTTTGTCGACGGACAGTGAGAAGTTCGTGGTTTATTGTGATGCATCCAGACAGGGTTTAGGGTGTGTGCTAATGCAAGATGGGAAGGTGATAGCCTATGCATCGAGACAGCAAAAGGAGTATGAGGAGAGATATCCCACGCATGATCTGGAATTGTCAGCGCTGGTATTCGCACTTAAGATTTGGAGACAATATCTATATGGCGAGAAGTGCGAGATATACACCGACCATAAGAGTTTGAAGTACTTCTTTACTTGAAAGGATCTAAATGTGCGCCAGAGACGGTGGCTGGAGTTGGTTAAGGATTATGATTGTGACATCATATACCATCCTGGGAAGGCTAATGTAGTTGCTGATGCATTGAGCCGGAAAGGCCCAGGACAACTTTTCAGCTCGAGACAGATTTCTGATAAGCTAGTTGAGGAGATGACTAGAGCGGGTATAGAGTTGGTGGTTGGTCGGTTAGACAACTTCACTCTTCAGTCTACGCTCCTTGAGAGGATCAAGAAGGCGCAGGGGAAAGATTCCCAGTTGAAGGGTCACAGGGCGAACATCTTAGTCAGAGCGACTAAGGACTTCTCTATCTTGGAGATGGGGTTACTGAAGTACAATGGTCGGATCTGTGTTCCGATGGATTCTGATATCCGGCGAGAGTTCTTAGATGAATTGCATACCACTCCCTATTCCTTACATCCAGGTACAACGAAGATGTACCAAGATCTGAGACCTTTGTATTGGTGGTCGGACATGAAGAGGGATGTGGTGGATTATGTGTCCAAGTGCTTAACTTGTCAGCAAGTCCAGGATGAACATCAGAGGCTAGCAGGGTTGCTGCAACCTCTAGGGATTCCAGAGTGGAAGTGGGAAGATATTACCATGGACTTCATGGTTGGCTTGCCGAAGACTGTGGGACAGCATGACTCAGTGTGGGTGATTGTTGATAGGTATACCAAGTCCACCCACTTTTTACTTATCAGGACAACTTATACTGTGGAGCAGTATGCCGAGTTATATGTGAAGAAAATTGTTCGAATTCATGGGCCTCCGAGGTCGATAGTATCTGACAGGGACCCAACCTTCACCTCCATGTTTTGGGAGAGTCTACAGAAAGCTATGGGCACACGGTTACGGTTTAGTACCGCTTATCATCCCCAGACAGATGGACAGTCTGAGAGGACCATTCAAATATTAGAGGACATGTTGCGAGCCTGAGTGCTAGATTTTGGGGGATCTTGAAGTAAGTATCTCCCTTTGATTGAGTTCTCATACAACAACAGTTATCAGGCTCCGTATGAGATACTATATGGGAGGAAGTGCAGATCACCTATCCATTGGGATGACACAGGTGAGAGGAGGCACTTAGGTCCTGAGTTTGTTCAGAGGACAAATGAGGCAGTTGAAAAGATTAGAGCTCGAATGCTCACCTCCCAAAGTTTCCAGAAGAGTTACTCAGACCTGAAACACAGGAGCGTGGAATTTTGGGTTGGTGACCATGTGTTCCTTAAGGTTTCACCTTTGAGGGGAGTGAAATGGTTTGGTGTTCGGGGCAAGCTGAGCCCTAGGATTGTTGGCCCCTTCGAGATTCTGGAGCGGGTTGGAGAGGTAGCTTACAAATTGGCGATGCCTCCATATTTATTAGGGGTTCATAATGTTTTTCACGTATCCATGCTCCAGAAGTATGTGTTTGATTCGACGCATATACAGAGTTATGGAAATTTGGAGCTTGACTAGGATTTTTCTTACGAGGAGAAGCTGGGTTAGATTCTTGACCAGAAGGATAAAGTATTGCAGACCAATGGGAGACATTGAAAGTCTCCCAGATTTAAAAAAAATAAATTAAATAAATTTATAATTAATATTATTTAAATTTGATTTAATAATTAATTATATTGAAATCAATTTAATATTAATTTAAATTAAAATTGCCATAATTAATAAAATAAAAATATGCAAGAAACACAAAAGTTGTTAGACATATACAAGAAATACAATATTTGTTAGACATATTCAAAATTAACAAATATTGCATTGTGTATGAAGAAATATGTCAAAAATAAAAAAACAAAATACAATATTTGTTAGACATATTCAAAATTAACAAATATTGCATTTATGTATGAAGAAAGAGGTAAAAAATAAAAAAACCTATCAACGAGGTCGGTTACTTTGGATTATTTGTAACATATATGTCGCTCATTCTTGTCGAAACTCATCAATTTGTGCCTCTGTATATGATGTACTTGTTAGCTGCAAAAAATATAAAGTAAAATATATTAAATAATTATTTGATTACATTTATATATATGGTTTCAAAAATAATTTGTAAATTTTAATTAATAATACCGTTCTCAAGTAATGTCCGGGACTCGCATGTTCAATCAAATCCTTCAATATCCTCATTATGTAGTATCCACATGCCACATTGTCTTGTTGGTGTGGACACTAATTATTTAAAAGTATCAGTAATTCATTATTAAATTGAAACTTGTTAAAAAATTCATACATATTATTCTACTTCATAATTATAAAAGTTCAAAAATTTAAGTTGTAACTACTTACCTGAGGTTGCTTAATGCATAGAGTATCAAGGATCTCGACATCAGGAAGATTCATAGAGAAAAAAAGATTGAAAGCGCTGAAGATCACGGATACAATCTCCTCACGATTATTGAGATTTGAATTCACCGGATCACAACAATAAACATGACATGCATACGGTGCCAAAATAAGCAACATCCAATGTTCACTGCATAAGAAAAACCAAAAAATTATAACTCAAATGTTAAACAAAGAAAGTATTGATATGCGTCGGAAAAATGACAACTTTCTAAACTTACCCATGGTTCCAAGGGACAAGCATAACTTGTTCTTTTGATTTTATGTCATTGCATCGTCTGAACAGATTTTGAAAACGATCATCGAATGAACTCCCTTGAGTGGTAACAATATTAGGATTGACAAATAAAAACTTATTTTGGCGACCTTGTTGTACCACATATCTGTAAATGAACCTAATACAAAAATATGAAAATTGTTATATGATGAAATAAATCAAATTAGAAAATTAAATGAATGAACTTTGTGAGATATATACCTCATGTAGCTAACGACCACTGCTTGTCCAATCATCTCCTTTCGAGCAAACTGAAGTATGTCATCCTTAAATATATAACAGTGGGACATATCTTGATCAAAAACTTCAGACTCTATGCCTAGATTTACACACTCGCCATCAGCCCAATGAGATACGATAATTTGTAATCGTTCCAATGGAGTGTGGGGCAATTGTGTTGGAGGAGTTTGTGGTCGTCTTCTTTCTCGTGGATGTTGTGTTGATGGAGCTTTTGGTCATTGTGATCTGGTCCTACTTGTAGAGGGAGCCGGTATACAACAATATCAACAATGAAAAAAGATGCAAACAAATAAATATAGAATTGTAAAGATAATTATGTAAAAATTTGGCATCACCTCATGATATATATCTTCAGATATAATGACCAAATCCTTAGGCCACGCTATTGGCGTCCCAATGGCTGGAGCAACTAAGTACATGTCCAAATCAGGATATGCAAAAGGGAGAGGATAGGTTGGCTTAATAATGCTAGTAATCATAACTTGGTAGTTGTTGCCTGCCTCTCTTTCAATGAGTTTACCTAATGCAACAATGTTTGAAACCAAACCAATCGCTAATTGGCATCCTCGGCCCTGTGCGAGAAATATATTATATACAAATAAGCATGTTGAAACAGTAAAGAAATTTATTTGGTTTCAGAATATTCAAGAAATTTTAATTACCTATTGCAAAAGCAGTTGTAGTGCAATAATTTGTTCTTCTGCTTGAGGCACTAGTGGGTCAGGAGTATAGTAGGATGCATGCGCAGGTGGCACTAGTGGGTCGGGCACATAGTATGATGGTGGTGCTAGTGGGACTCCAACATTGGATCCCAAACCACTCTGTTGGGCCATGAATTTTCTCAAGAGCTCATCTTGTTGCTGAAGGCGCTCTTCTAGATGTTGTGCTTGTTGACAATGCTCTTCTTCTTGTTTTCGAAATCTTTCTTCAAACTCCTTTCTAATGTCGTCATTCGAAGAAGTGGCTTTCGATTTATTTTTCGTTGAGGTAGGTGTTGGAGTATTCCAGTATACTGTGTGAGATACACCACGTCATCCAGCCCTAACACGTCCTCGGGCCTCAGGAGTGCCCAATGCCCTCGTCAGCACATCATCAGGGCCATCAGGTGCCCATTTACCCTCAGCTTGGAGTTGTCGGTAATGATCCTATGAAACAATATTCACAGAAAGTTATATGTAGAAGCTAATATATAATTTGATATATCAACATTATAAAATATGAACACTTACAATATTTTTTTGAATCTCAGAGGCCTCTCCAACTTGCTCTCCTTTTGCATTCCGACGACCCATGCTCCATAAGTCTGCCCTGTCAAGTTCAGTTAGACTTTTCCCACTTTGTTCCATTAACATCTCTTCAATACGCACATAGCCTCCTCTAGAGAGGTTGTGATTGTATTTATTCAATGCTCGATAATTTTGCATCTCTTCTCTCTTTCTACGCCACTCGGGAGTTAATCTTGAGTTCACAAACTTTAACCATTCATCTGGAGTTATGACATTCTCAAATCCAAGTGGAATAGCTGGCGGGAACTCATTTGGGAATTTTTTCATAGCGCCATACACGTGTACCCTTGTGAGATTAGTCTTCCAATTTCAGAAGTACTTTCCCGCATCCATCAACATTTGTTTCTTTTGTTTGGGGTCCAAATCATAAGTTTTCTGCAAGTTTGAAAGTAATAAGAATCATATTGTCAAAATAATATATATTTTAAAAACATTAAATGAATTATAATTAATAAAATCATACCTTCATTGTGTCCCATATTATATTTTTATCCACCACACTAACATCGTTCCAAGTGTTAGTGTTGATGGACACAGTGGCTAGAACAATAGCTCCAAGTTGTCATGAAACATTGCTTCTAGTCTCACCAACTATTTTACCATACTCGTTGTATTCAATAGGTGTAATATGTCCTTCATTCATTTTTTTGGTGTTTTTAGACATCTATGTACGTCCTCTCACAGTTTTTTGTTCTTGTTCCACTGACTGAGAATGAGGGCGATGCTCCCCCTAATCAGAACTACCACCAAATGGATCACCCTCCATCTGTAAACACATAAATATCATTATTATAACCATTTTGGAACCTCATAATCATAAAAAAAAAAAGTTATACAAACATTTGAATTAAAGATGAAACAAAAATATGAAACTAAAAATTTCACATATCATAAACATATCAAACTCATTAAAGGGTACCTCAAGACCCATTATCATCAACCCATAATCCTTCACCATTTTCACGGAAACAAATACAATCATCATCAACTTCATCATTATCTTCTAGTGCGGTGAATGTGAAAAGTTCTTCTTCGAGAGGTATATCATGTAAATCACCATCTTTAATGTTCTATTCTCTTGTTTGCGTTGAAAGAACAATTGACCATTGGTTGTCTGAAGGATCATTCACATAAAATACTTGTTTGTCTTGTGAAGCTAATATAAATCAGTCAGATTTGTGCCCAATTCATTTTAGATTAACTAATGTGAAACCATAATCTTCATATATTATGCTGCTGTCACTTTTCACCCAATCACAAAAGAAAACAGGTACTCGAGTTGTGATATAATCTAACTCCATAAAAAGTCATATCACATTCAATTGGATTTTTATCTTTTGCACTAGAGACTTGCACAGTTTTAGCAACAAGGCTAACACCACTGTTTTGTGCGTTTCTGTTGTCATCTCGCTCCCTAGTGTTAAATACAGTACCGCTAATCATGTATGATGAAAACTTGATGACATTAACAGAAGGTCCTCGAGAAATCCACTTAGCAATGTCTAAAACCTTATTTGATGTGTTTTGTAATTCTGCCACAACCTATTAAATCAACATACCAAAAACAAATAACTAAAAACAATCAACCATGTCATCTTGTAATTACCAATTAATGACAACTTTGCATAATCAACTCAATTTACCTTTTGTTCTATCCAACTACTAAAAGTTCGATAATGTTCGTCTTGTAACCATTTTGAGTTCCTTGACTTGGATGGAAATTTGGTCGTTATCCAATTAAAATGTTCCCTTCAATTATACATATGTTGTTAAACAACTGAACATACAAAATTACACAACATAAACTAAATGTATTATATGAATATAACTCACTCGATATAAGGTTGAATTTCATTTATATTCTGCAACACAAGACGATGCGCTTCATCTAGTATATCTCGATTTACTGTGTATACAACGCTACCACGACGACTCTGAATCTCAACATTTTCAACATCATTTAACCCAATTCTTTGTACACCAGTCAGGTATTCAGAACAAATTTCAACTGCCTCTTCTGCAATATAGCATTCGATGATGCATCCTTCTAGCCGACTTCTATTCCTAACATACCCCTTAAGAATCTTCATATATCGCTCAAATGGATACATCCATCTTAAATAAACGGGACCACAATATCTTAGTTCTCTAACCAAGTGAATTGTCAGATGGATCATTATATCAAAAAATGCCGGCGGGAAATATTTCTCCAACTCACACAATACCTCAACAATTTCATCTCTTAACTTAGGTAACTTAAGCGGATCAATCACCTTACAACACAATGACTTGAAAAACAAGCATAACCTTGTGATTACATCTCGAACCTTCCTAGGCAACACAGATCGAATGGCCACTGCTAGTAAATGCTGCATTAGAATATGACAATCGTGAGATTTCATACCATTCAGAATACAACTTTTCATGTCTACCAATGACCTTATATTTGAGGAATATCCATCTGGAACTTTTATATTAAACAAACATCTGCAAATTTCCATTCTTTCCTCTTTAGTAAGAATGTAAGTAGCAGGAGGTAAATATGTTCATCTCTTATCTGGTTTTGGAGTTAATTCATCCCTTATACCCATTGCAACCAAGTCTTGTCTAGCCTTAATTCCATCCTTAGTTTTCCCAGGAATATTCAACAAAGTGCCAATCAAACTATCACATACATTTTTCTCTATGTGCATAACATCTAAATTATGGCGTATAAGTAAGAAATGCCAATATTCAAGTTCGAAGAAAACAGATTTCTTTTTATAACACCCTTTTGGCTCCTCAATAACCTTAGCCTTACGACTATGTTTCATCTTTGTAGGTGTACGAACTTTAGGCTTCCCTAACTTGAACACAATCTTAGACATCTTCTCAAGTACTTGGATCCCATTCAATGGCTCAGGAGCCTCCTCATACTTTTGTTTACAATTGAATTCCTTCTTCCAAGTCCGAAGTTTATGCGTATTAGGCAAGAACTTCCTATGTCCCATATAACATATTTTCCGAGAGTGTTTCAAGTATTCAGAACATGTTTTTTCTTCACAAACGGGGCAAGCCTTATATCCTTTCACACTAATCCTAGATAAATTTCCATAAGCAGGAAAGTCATTAATTGTCAATAATAAGACCGCTCTAAGATTAAATTCTTCCTGCCTATACGCATCATAAACCTTAACCCCTTCATCCCACAAAGTTTTCAAGTCATCTATAAGAGGGGCTAGATAGACATCAATGTCATTACCAGGTTATTTAGGTCCTGATATCAACAAGGCCAAAAGCGTAAACTTTCTCTTCATACACAACCATGGGGGTAGATTGTAAATAACAAGCATAACATGCCAACAACTATACTTACTGCTAAGATATGCGTGTGGATTAAACCCGTTAGTCGAAAGACCTAGACGAATATTACGAGATTCATTTCCAAAAGAAGGCCACTTCAAATCAACTCTTTTCCAAGCTAGGGTGTCAGCTGGATGTCTTAATTTACCATCCTTTATTCTTTCATTAGCATGCCACGACAAACTTTTAGCATGTTCGACATTTCTAAACAATCGGATGAAATGAGGAATTGGCGGAAGGTACCACAAAACTTTGGCAGGTACTCCTTCCTTAACATCATCACCATTTCTTTTCTTTTGCCATCGTGACTCACCACAAGTAGGACACGATTTTGTGTCTGCAAAGTTATTTCGATATAATATGCAATCATTAGGACATGCATGAATTTTTTTGTACTGCATGCCTAATGAGCATAATGTCTTCTTTGCCTCATAAAATGAAATTGGAATTTCATTATCTTCGGGCAATAACTCCTTCAAAAAACTAAATAAATCAGTAATACTTTTATCACTCCAGCCATGTTTAGCTTTTAGATTGTACAACCTAAGAAGCGCAGATAATTTTGTAAATCTTATACAACCAGGGTAAATTGGTTTCTCAGCATCATTAAGGAGTGTCTCAAACTTATTTGGGTCTACTCCCGATCCAAAATGTGCGTTGTCAATCATTTCATCTAATGGATCCCAATTCTCCTCTACTATATTTCTCCTCACTCCTTTTTGT
This sequence comes from Humulus lupulus, assembly GCF_963169125.1. Taxonomy (NCBI): domain Eukaryota; kingdom Viridiplantae; phylum Streptophyta; class Magnoliopsida; order Rosales; family Cannabaceae; genus Humulus; species Humulus lupulus. Next base: position 77,976,771 of record NC_084801.1, read on the forward strand.
CTACTTGGCAGAGTTAGAAAAATAGGAGCTATCTCCCCATGGTAATACCAAATTGTGTAACTCTTGTTGATCCTATTGAAATATAAGTGTTCTTTAATCTTTTTAAGATCCATCTTTTTAACATTTCCACACTTAAGACATGGACAATAAGTAAAATTTGGGTCTTTCACATTTTCCGAACAAAACCTTAAGAACAAATCGACCCCGTTCCTATATTCCGCAGATAACCTATTCGCTGACATCCATTGTTTATCCATATATTCTCCTATGTCTATCAAAAAGAAAAGAAACGACACTAAATAAGCACGTGATAAAGTTGGATGTCTATATAAAACTAATCGTTTATTATCCTAAATAAAATCGGGCAGCATTTCCCTTATAATAGTGACCTAACCATCTGCATGTGAATAGCAAAACAGACAATTCAAACAACATACAATAAGTTTCTTCCTTATAGAATGTTTATATAAAACTAATTGTTTATTATCCTAGATAAAATCGGGCAGCATTTCCCCTACAATAGTGACCTAACCACCTGCATGTGAATAACAAAACAAACAATTCAAACAACATACAATAAATTTCTTCCTTATAGCTCCGCAGCACACAATCAAATTTCTCAGAACCTACTTCACTAAAACACACAAGTTCTCAACCTTCCGTTATCACCGCAGCACACAATTTTAATCTCAGAACCTACTTCACTATGGATGAATATTTAAGATATTCAAACTCCTCTAACATTTGTTTAATAATATTAAAAGTAGAAGTAAGAGAATATATATTTACCTCTTGCAATTAATAATCCAAAAGCTAACAAAATTACTTCAAGTAGTAATCGAATTCGCTATTAAATCCACAAACCAATATAAATAAATTAATAAATAGTAAATAAAATATCACTAAATATCTAGCAATATATAACTTACTATTGTAATTTTAGAAACTTAATTACCTCAAATGTGTGATTGATAGATATAGAAGTTTTGATGCAAAGTACTCTCTAAAATCTCACCACTAAAATCACAACCTACGAAATTAAATTAATTAATATGTTAAACATTACTAAACAAATATCACTAAATTCTCAATAAGTAAATGATTGGTAAACAAATAAAAAAAAAAACTCCAATGAGCCACTAATTATAACAATAAAAAATTTCATAACCTAAAATCTCAATAATCAACAAAAACATAAATTTTTTCATATATTTATATTTTTAAAATTATTTAATAAATTTATTTTAACATAATAACTATATATATAACAAAATAGTTAGAATTTAAAAAAAAAAAGTTTAAATATACATACAAAAATATAACTAAATTTCGAAATAAATAATGATCAAAATTAAAAAAAATCATGAACATATATATTATAATGAAATATATACAATGTGATAGGTTAAATTAAAAAAAAACTATGAAATCTTAAATCTATAAAAAACCTCCATGGAAAAACAAATAAATCTAACAATGTATAGAAAAAAATGCATAAAAATGTAAAACTAACACAAAATCATGTATATTACTCATCCTAATGCTGAACCTATGATTTTTTTATCAAAATAATTAACTAAAATTCATAAAAATTAAAAAAACTAACCTTGAAAACCCTAAAATCGCAGCCCCCTTTCGTATATGGTGCTCTCTGTTTGTTGTTATGAGGAGGAAGAAGACCAAAATTTAATTAAATGGCCAGGGGGACATCTAACGTCTCCCACTGGGAGACGTTGGATGTCCCCCTGGCCACTTCTCAACCTATTTCCAACGTCTTCCACTATGTTTAATGTCTTCCAATTGTACTCATTAATAAAAACTTTCAATGTTTTACACCATTAGACATTTAAAACCTCTGATAAGTTTTAATGTCTTACACCAATGGTGTAAGACATTGTAGGGAGTCATTGTATATAAAATTTGTTGTAGTGAAAAGGTTGATTTATGTGACTCCCTAGATGTACTCAGCACATGAGATATAGAGAGTTTTGACAGAGAGAAGGTTTAGAATAGTTTTCACGTTTAGAGAAAACTATTACATTAGAGAGAGAGAGTCTAATTATCCATAACATAATATCAGATAATTCAAAATTAACTTTATCTTAAAATATCAATTTTAAATTAAAAAAACAAATATCATATTATAAAGAAGATATTTATTATTTTCTCTCTTTATATTAATCCAAACAAGATTAATATTAATTTAACTTATAGTTTTTCAAAATAAAAACTATATAGTTAAATAATTAATTAATTCACAATTAATAAATTACCCATAATTATCAAATAATTATTTTCTTATCCTAGAAAATTAACTCATTTGCAATTTAGTCATTTCTCTTAACAAATCTTTCTTTTGACATCCTTACCCATGACAGTGTAGGACAGAGGTGATCTGGAGACCATGGACCTATAATTAGAAGCTCTAATAAACCAAATGATTAATTAAACTCTTTAATCTAATAATCTTATTTATTAATTCCATGATTACTCCAGTATAAATATGGAATTGCACTCTAAGTATTTATAGAATTATATTTACAAAGTTTTCTCTAGTAGTCCATTGATATAATCAATATGTATTTAGTTTTGTCCTCCATTATTGGTTCGTTAATTAGAGTTGGTCAAAATTATCGTTTTACCCTTCTAATTACTTCTTGATCCTTAAGTACCAATAATTCACTAGCGAATAATTAATCTATAATCTAATTATAGATTTGAGCTCAATAAATATTTAGTTCCAGAATCAACCCTTAAGGGAACCAATATTCAATCTGTCAGGAAAGCATGGATTCCAATATTGTAATTCATGTTCCCAGCCATCCATGATATTGAATCTCCAAAACAAAAGTCATTAGCCTCATTATTCTAAAAGACCATAACGAGTGAATAAAAAAATCCAATAAACATAAACTTAACTGCATGAATACTAAAGATTTAAACTGATCTACAAATGATCATCTATTATGACAAGAATTAAATCTTTACATCAAACGACAAGTTTATAAAGATAATTAATTCTCATCGGACCTGTCATATACAATCTCTATATACACAGCACCTTTTCTAAGATGTCTATCCACATCAGTAATCCGAATTTAGATTACTTGCATCTCATATGCTTAGCATACCGTACTAGTAAACATTCATTAAAGATTCCTTACTTTAATATGTTACTAACTATTTTATTCATTATATATGATCTTAATTCTCTCGTACTAATGCAAGATCATATTCTCCTGATTAAATAGGGAATTTTCTTGATATTATTATATAATTAATTCAAACAATAATTCTAACATTCAAATATAATAAAAATGTACTTTTATTTAAACTAATAAAATATCTTTACATGATTTTAGGGCATTAATCCTAACAAATTGTGTCATCAAATCTGAAATTCCAAGATCTTGAAGCTTGTTTGAGTTCATAAATGGACCTAAAAAGCTTCCAAAACTTTTTCCCTTGAACTTTGATTTCGAACCCTTCTATTTGAGACATATAAATGGTCTCGCCAAGATAGCCATTCAGAAATATTGCCCTTACGTCAATTTTGCATATCTCACAATCCATGCAAGCAGCTATGGACAATAGTATGCAAATTGATTTCGGCATGGCTACAGGAGAAAAGGTTTCTTCATAATCAACCCCTTCTCTCTAATTATAGCCTTTGGATACAAGCCTAGCTTTGAAATTCTCCATTTTCTCATCCACTCCACTTTTCTTCTCAAATATCCATTTGGAATTGATAGGTTTAACATTTTTTGCTAGATCTTCAAGAATCAAGACAGAATCAAATACATCGATTCCATTTCCATGTTCATTGCGCTTTTTCTTTGTTAGAATCTCTCATTGCATCTCTATATGTCAACGGATCATCTTTGTTTGTGTCAGTCACAAGCATTTGAACTTCATGCTCACAGTGAATTGGTTGTCTGACAACCTTCCCACTACGATGAAGCTCTCTATTATTCTGACTAGTTTTTTGGCTTCTAGTTGGTGATCAATTTACTTGATCTAAGACCATTTCCTCCAGTACAACTATAACATCACAGAAATTTCACATTAAGAATTTTTAAATCAAAATAATATTAAATAAAAAAGGTTATTTAATTGGAAAATTAAATGAGTATTGATGTAATTACATATTGGGATAATAAATGTATTTTTATATCCCAAATTATGTAATATTCATTGGATTCAATAATAATACACATTAAAGTTTATAATTGGAAAATAAATTGAATTTAAAAGATTTTTTCCTTTATTTTTAATTATTATTATTAATCGAGAAATAAATAGTAAGAAATCTTTAAATTGATAAATGATATTTAACAAGTTTTGTAGATTTACATTTTAAATTTTGAGATTTCAAATAAAAAGAAATTATGAGAATTAAAATAATTTTGACTTAAAGGTTAATTTAAGATTTTGTGACTCACATGCGAATTGGTAAGATTGTTAAGTTAATTAGACTTTTAAAATGAGATTAGATTTAAATTTTGATGAATGAAATTTGATGTTGTTATCATTATTAAACAAATGCAATTAGTTTTATTATGAATAGGATTCTTGAAATTCAAAAGAAAGACTTAAGAAAGTAAAATATTAAAATAAAACAAAAAAAAGTTAAATGAAAACCCAGTATTTTGAAAATATTTCTAACTCTCTCTCTCCCCCTACTCGATTCTCTCAATTCCCCTCCTTCTATCCCGCCTGCCTCCTGCAAGGCCCAACCACCGCCATCCACCATTGACACACGCCGGAGCAGGCGACGTAGGAGGTCGCCGACCTTTGACCCCCGTGAGCCCAACCTCTGACGCGTGCCCTAAGACCTCCAACGGAGCCTCTGAAGTTGCAGAAATTTCATGAACTGCGAAGCTTCTTGGGTATTTTCCATCATCCTTGAGCCACCCTTAGCCAAATGACAACCACCACCATAATCCTTATGCTTTGGGTTTCAAAACCCACTAAGGGATCGGGCTCAAAGATCATCAGAAATTGAAGTCGACGTTCGCTGGAATCCGTGGAAATCCGAGAATGCATGTCGGGATTGTTTTCCTCGAGTTAAGAATATTATTTTAAATAATATTATACTTTGTTTAGAATTTATTTCCATGAGTTATTGCTAGCCAAATTATGAATTTTGTGTTTAAAAGTCAAGATAAGACTTTCGGTCTTGGACCGACACAACGAGAAATATAAAATGAAAAACTATGGCAAATATATTTTGGGCATAAAATACATTCATAAAATTATTGTTTGGTCAAAAATAATAAACCTAAGAGAAAATGGAAATTTTAGGGCATTTTGTCTTAAATGCTTAATTTTGCCGAATTGGGGAAATTTATTGCATAAATGGACCTTAGGTTAAATTTTATTGTGATTAATTAAATTAAATGTGAGAGACATTTAATTTAATTATTATGTGTTTAAAACTTAATAAGGGTGAAAAAGGTTATAGGAAGTCAAATTGCATTTTTTTCTTCTTAGGAAATATTTATTAACCTTTATATATAAAAATAAAATATATGATTACACATATAACAAAAGGAGTGGACGGCCATGTGATATAGTTTAATTGGGTGGACTATACTCTCACAAACACTCTCATCTTATTTTCTGAAAAATCTCTCAAGTTTTCTCTCCATCTTCAACCTCAAGAACACTAAGGAGGCTTGGAATCATTAAGCTTTGGTCTAGGAATGGTTTTTACCCAAGGTAAAGTTTCAATAAACTAGACTTTTGTAAAGTTTCAACCATGTATTATTCATTAGCTAATTATCTATGTTGTTGGGGGATGTTGGTTAAGATTTTGAAAGGGTTTTGAAGGATCCAAAGCTACTAGGAAGATCCAAACCTTAAGCAAGAACAACAAGAGGTAAAAAGTTTACATTTTATGGTTGTTATTGTATGGTTTATATTTTTAAGCATTATTTTGTATATTTAATGCTTAAAGTTTCTTATTGGTGATGTAATAAGGTTACAGTAGTTGTTTTATAATTTTTATGATGCTTGTGTGCTGATTTTTGAAAATAGGGACAAAAACCCTAAAATAAAATACATGTTTTGAGCTGTGACTTCCAAGGGGTCAAGCATCCACTTTATATTGACTTTTTAAAATTTAATTGTACTGTGATGTTGTTGAGATTGAGTACATAAATTTGAGCTTTTGAAACACTAAAAAATGTTTAAAAATGAGTGAGTTATGCTATTTCAAAGTTTACGTAAAAAACTATTTTTTGTATTCTTAATTTCGGGACCAAGTTTGGACAGCCACTGTATAGGGCAAATGAACCCAGTTTTTGCTAAAATTTGGTAAGAAAATACTGAACGGTTTGAAAGTTATTAAGTGTCAAAGTTTGGAAAAAATAAGGACTAGAAAATAAGGTCATTTTTACCTCATTGTTGGAAAATAATTTCACCAATAAAAAATGATCATTTTGACCTAAGATTTTACAAAGACCTAAATGGCATACCAAAAATGGAATTGAGAAATTTTGGTAACAATTGGGTAAGTAAATTTCAAGTTATGAACTAACAAAGTATGTTGTTAAAAATGTGAAAAATAGAGTTTTCACACTTAGTGTAAAAATGAGATTTTGGAACTTAATGTAAAAAGTGAAAGTTTGCTTATTGCAAGATAAAAACTTGGTAAATCTTGAAAACATATTTTGACCTAAAATACCACTTTGAGTTTAGTGTGAATTATTTTTATTAAATAACTTTTTTATTCTTTTTCAACATAAAAGATTTAATTTGTTAATAAGTTAATAAATTAAAAGAGGGTTTAAAACCCTATATTTTGAGAAAATAATTAAGTAAATTATTCTTCTAGTAAGTAAACTTGATTAATTGATTTCGGAAAATTAACTAGTCAAGATGGGAAATTTTTAACAGTTTTCCTAATTAAGATAAATTAAGCTATATTCTTGAAAAGGATTTAGAGATTAAAACCTTAAGAAAAATAAAATGAAAATTAAGAGTTATTTTCTTGAAAAAAATAATTAAGGAATTTAATTAGTATTTTCTGGATATAATACCGGCTAAAATCTTCGATATATTTAACAGACTTGTTGAATGTACGGGTCAATATCATTACCTTTAAAGAATAAGATTTTTAGCGAATTGTGGGAAAATACTATTGTGATACCCGAGCCTAGGTATCGAGACCATAGGATAGGTCTCCCCGAGACTTAGGGTTTAGTCTCAAATATTTTTGTATGAATTTCCTTAATGGGTTTAAAACCAAATAAGGATCATTAATCCTTACAAATGACCAAACTGACCAAAATAATAATATTGAATTATGAAGTGCCATAATTAATCTGAGTATACTGTATGGATAATTACAGTAGGGTGTCATCCTGCTGAGAGTTAAGGACTCCAAGTAAGCCAACTTATATTGTGTGGCTGCAACATGAAACGACTATTGTATTGTATGTTAGTATAGGGACACATGCACATATAAACACTATTGTAGCAAGTTGCTTAGAGATGTTAGTCTAGTGAGTGCTGATTCAGAAAATATGATCGGTGGATATCCGTAATATCCTAGAGCGCCAATCCCCATCACACTGCTTGATTTATTATGTCTGGTTCATTACTGCGATGAGTGGCCAAGAGGTGAGGATAGCTAGTTAAACCTAGGGCAGCCAAAATAAATGAGACCTAGGGGCCCTCATGCTTACTTAATCAGTGAACGGATAGAACCCGAGCAAGTGCTCTGATAAGTTATTCCCAGATAGTAGCCGTGAATATTGGCCATTCAGTTAGAGTGCCTAGAGATATTAGGGGTTCCCAAGTTGGAGTGAGGCTTAACACCCTAGGGGTAACTGCTCACCACCACCACTGATTAACATAGAAGTCTCTGTAAAACTGTGTAACTTCGATTACACTCTTGGATAAGTAGCGATGCCCTAGGTAACACGATAGTTACCCTTGATGGGGATATTTATTGGCTAGATCTTAATGTTGAGACTCATTTCTCTCTTACAGATTAGCATTTATGCTGGAGGGCGTGTTACGCCCGAATTGTTGATAAGAAATAGTTGAGATATATTATATCTGCTTGCTCTGGGATTTTTTGAGTGCAGGTATTTATTTGTTGATAAGAAATAGTTGTGATATAATATATCTGCTTGTTTAGGTATTTTCTGAGTGCAGGAATTTATCTATTTATATGATGTCATTGGTTATCAAGCATGACCATAAGTTTGCCAGAACGCTTTTGCGTTCTTGAAATTGATTGTGTAGGGTCCGGATGGATCCGGAACCCTAATTCTCTGCATGCTTTTGTTTTAAAGTTGAACTTACTAAGTGTTTTCGCTTACCTAGTTGTTTCCTGTTGTAGGTAAGAACAAGGGCAAGGCAGAGCAGTGAGCGTTGGAGTCTACCTTCCAAATGTACATATGGACTAACCTTTTAGGAAGTTATTTTATTTTTTGGAAATGTTGTGTAATTTTCCTAAACTAGGCTCACTCTACTCTTTATAAAATATGTTTGTAATTAAATGTTATGTATGACCATACGAATTTTTAAAAAGTTTTTTTATATGGGTTTTTGAGACATTTTGTTAAATGAAAAAATTTATATTTCTGCATTATCGAGTCTTGAAAATCTGGGTCATTACAGCATGGCCATAATCCAGCCATTCTAGGTCAGTCCAAGCTAAATGCCACCACCACGAGACTCTCTGAGCTTTAGGCTTCGCAGCCCAACCACTATTTTCCCGAACCACTACCATGGGGTGGTGGCGTCGCCATCGTCGCCGAAGCTCCGTTGAGGGTCTTGGCCAGCAGCAACTTCTGGGTGTTACAAGGTTCCTCTCGATATCCAAACGTCATCCTCAACCCCATTGCACCATCCTGAGCATTTCTTAATTTAGTTTTTAATTGTTTAGAGTATAGAATTTTTTTGGGAATTAGAAAACTAAAATGAAATTGTGCATGTTCATAGTATATTAAGAGTTAAATAGTATACCGAGTTGAACAATTATTTTATTGGATTGTTCTGGGACTGTTATATGGCTTGTTTGCAGATTTTTATAATTTGGGGATGTCCGATTTGCAACCATTATGCTGATCGTTTTTCTAAAAACATATGGACTCGTGTTGATCAAATTTTATAAATCAAATTTTATTTTATAATCGATTAGAATTGTGATTTCTAAAGGTTAGCAAATTATGAATATGGATTTTAAGTTGTATTGTAATAGTGCTCGAGGATAGAGTATTACTCTATTAAGAACTGCTATGAGCGATAGAATATTATGAGGCATTGGTGTGGCTTCCATGGTAGTATGTTCAAAATCATTATCAAATGGTAAATTGTAGATTTTGAATTCCTTGATGGAATTTTAAAGCTAAGTCATAATCTTTACGAAAAGAAAATTTGTAAATTATAAGTTATGAATCAATTAACGATTAGTTCCCAATAAATTGTTGGTTAAGGAATTGAACTTTAACGGGAAGTCATCTAGCGGTGGAGAGGCAAATTATTAACGAGAAGACATCTAGATAATTGAAAATAAAATAGTATATAGATGGATTTTGTGAAAAGGAATTATGAAAGGAAGTTTGTTATTAATTATTATATTAGTAAGCATTTCTTATGCTTAAATAATATTTTATTATGATATTATTGGTATGATTTTTATAATAATATTTGATTTTTTATAAAAAAGGAAAAATGGTTAACCTATGATTTTAAGTGGATTAGAAAGAAAGAAACAAGTGGTTTTTAAATTGTTTAGTTCCAGTCTTTTCAAACTTAAGGTCTAGGACCATTTTAATGACAATAATCTCTATAGAGGAAACTAATGAGCGATATTATTATCATGATTTTAGTATCCTAAATTTTATAATAAAGACAAAAGTTTCAAATTAAAAGAATAATTTATCTTGGCTTATTATGGATTTTTGGAAGAATAAAGAAATGGTTTCCAAACAAAAAAATTCAAGACTTAGAAGCTTTAGATTTAAGCTATTTGTCTAACCACTTGAAATAAGTTAATGGGTTATGGATAAAGAGAATTTATCCATAACTTAGGATCTTGTTTTAAGTCAACTATACTTATACAACATTGTTATTTTACATGAGTTGTTTTATTATTGTTTTATGAATATAAATATTTGTATGACTTGGGTCAGTACTAATAATAGTAAAGGTTATGTGGTTGTGTTTTCTAAATGGTTACGAATTCGATGTTAGAACCATTATTAGATGTTAACTAATATTATCATTTCCTTAACTTTATTGCTCTTGGGTATGCACTAAGTTTAATAGTTTATGATTTAGTGAGTTAGTAATTAACTCAATTACAATCCTTGGATAGGTATGCACTAATTTTGTTGATAGCTCTTGCTAAGTAATCTTATATATCTAAGGATTTGAGGTATGTAAATCTCACCATACGTGATTTACTTGCTCATGTGTTTGATTATATGGTAGCCAAAAATATTTCTAAAATATTTAAAAATAAAAAATCTTGTCATTCCTAACAACTTAACAGCCTAGCTTAAATTAATTATTTGAAATTGAATTTTGTTTGATAAATTCTATTTTAATTTATTTAATATTTTGCAATTTGTTTAATTAATTATATTGAGTTTTGTCTAATGAATCCTATGTTAATTAATTATGGTATTTTACAAGATAGTATATTGTTGTGATATATTTGCTTAATTTAATAATACATGATTATAGAGTAACATGTTAGTCCCATCAAATTATTAACATATCAAACATAATTATTAATTTATTTTTTGCATTTGAGCTTTATATATAAGTACAATTATGGCCCATTTTTTGTGTTTGAAAAATGTGGGAAAACTCAAATAAAAATTTAATAAAATGTTAGGTTTTATTTTGGCCCAATTGAACATGTAAAGTTTAAATTCCTCTCTCATTGGTGGTTCCACTTGTAAAGACCTAATAATTGATTAGAAACAAATAAATTCTAATTTTTGGATTATTTTTCAATGGTAATTTTAGAATTAATGGAAATATTCCAAACCATGGTTTATTAATTATTTTATTAAATTGGCAAACCTAAGTTGGTTTATTGATTATTTAATAATTTGGCAAACCTAAGTTGGTTTATTGATTATTTTAATAATTTGGCGAACCTAAGTTGGTTTATTCATTATTTTAATAATTTGGCAAACCTAAGTTGATATTTTTCAAAAAGAATATGTAGCGTCCCAGAATTTTACTTAGTTAGATAGTAGTAGTAGTAGATAGTAATAGCTTATTGTATGTTAGTTTTAGCGGATATTGGTTCAAGCCGGAACTTAGTTGGATACTCGTAGCAATAGTTATGGATTTTATAAGTTTAACTTACAATTTAGAAATATTAATTATATCATAAGGTTTGATTAATATTATTGGACATAGAATATTATTTACTATAACCTAAGGTTTAGATAGAATTTTAAGAGCATGACATTTGTCACAATCTTGTTTATTTGTGGATTTAAGCATTTTAAATGAATAGTTTAATAATAGAAGAATCTAGAAGCTCTAGAACCTTCTAGAACCTACTAGTATCACGCATTACTCAGTCAAAGCTGTTTAATCAATTTGAATTATGCTAAATCAGTGCAAAAACACATTTAAAATATCTACGTATGCCGACATATCGCAGTTATAGAGGCGATATATCGCCACACGGGAGATACGGAAAACACGTTGACTTCGCAAGAACGAAACCGCGAACACTTAGGAAATAGGGCAGGCGATATATCAGCCCTAGGTGTAGTTTTTTTAACTCTGAGGAATCCGAGTTTGATTCATCCCTTGACCTCTTGACTTGCCTCTGAACGTTGTTGACCGAGTCTTAAGCATCTGTTGAGTAAATATTCAAATATTTTTCATTTAATATTCATTATTTTATTCAAGCAAAAAAGGAGATAGTTTCTCTCCTTGAACTCTATAAATAGGATTGTTCACTCGGCCAATTTTTTCATTCTTCAAGCTTTGTTCAGAGCCTTCAAGCTGCTATATTTTCTATAGAGAGATACACTTGGGTTTTGGGATAAAAGCTTTATCATCTTAATCTTTATAAACACTTGGGTAGTGAGATATAGTGTGATTTCGATATCGAGGTGTAGAACGGTTCTAGTTTATCCATAATAATACTATTCAAAAGTTCCATTCTTTATGATTCCTTAGTTTTCCTTAAGTTTCTTTCAGATCCTCACTTCTGTTTATGATTTTGATGGTTAGTTGTTTCAGTTCTTAATTTAAGGATCTTCTCGGTAAGATTCTTCTTTGATGGTTTAGTTTTCTTTTCATTTCTTTTCTTTAAAAACTCACCATTCTTTATGTTTGGTTTTAGGAATTCCAATCCTGCTCTTGTCTCCAATATTCCTATTTTTTGTAAGGAAAATTAGGTAGTTTAGTATTATGATCTAGTTATGATATGGTTTATGTTTGTATTATCTAACATTTCAGGTACAATAAAGGGGTAAGTGTGTCTGGACCTAAGGTGTCCAATGATGTATGATGGACTATGTTCGGTAGGCTTGATTGCCAAAACTTTATGACAGACCTATGTCAGGTGTATGACGGACTTTTGTCCGTGGCTTAATTGCTGCCCCTGTATAAACACTTATCTTTTTATTATATATGACTTGTTATTTTAGTTATGATTATGATAATATGACCTATAGTTATGATTATGATTTATGATATATGACCTATAGTTATGATCTCTTATGACTTATGACCTATGACTTATGACTTAGAGTATGATTTAAGATTTCTGATTTAGAATTATGACTTAAGATATGATATGATCAAGAGGTTTGTGTTTGTATGACTCTTGTGAATTTATGTTATGTTTTATTATATGACTAACTCTTGTTTGTATATTCCTTACTGGGCTTAGAAGCTCACTCCTTAAGATGTCATTATTTTAGGCAATTAAGGATAGAAAGGCCGATGGGGAGTGTGGAACCTAAGAGATTCGTGATGTACTCGTGGGGACCATATAGTCGAGGAAGATCAAGCAGGCTTATTTTTATTAAAGAATATTTTTTTATTTTTATTTAAATATTGCTCTTTTTTTTTGTTAATGACAATTATGTTATTTTTATAAAACCATGGATCCATGTATTTATTTTCAAGTTTTTATTCAATAAATGAGCAATATTTATGATTACAACCCAACAATGTGTTCTTGGTAATCTATGAGTGTTGACGCGGTTCTTCACCAACAGTTAATTAAGAAAATAAGAGGAAGGGATTAATGCTTATGTTGAACTGAAATTGATGAATGATATTTATAGGAATGGGCTCGTGACACAATTACGTTTTTAGGTGGTTCAAAAGTTAAAATCCTTCTACTCCACTAGTCAGTATTATTGCTATAGGCTCGGTATTCTCTTATAGGGTACTTCTTACACAATAGAGTCCAACCCTTTGTAACTCCCAGGGTCTCCATATTTATAGGAGAAGACACCTGAGAGTTGGTAAGAAGGTCATCCCGTGACCTTCTTACCTATCATGTCAACTATGTGACATTCATGATTAATTCCTAAAACCTGACACATGAAGTGTGGTCTAATCAATAGGTAAGGGGGATAATGGGCCGCACGGCCCAACCCAGTCGTGGGTGCTAGAATGCGCATGTTCATGTTGCATGTCCGAGAAGTCAGGGATATATCAGACACGTGATGTCTGATATATGAACGTTTACCTTGCGTGGTTGACTTTATAAGGGGTAACAGCCTCCAACTCTAGCTCGTACCACGAGCTGGATGCTTCCCTCGACCTGTGGATTTCAAAGTCCAAACTCAGTCTAACCTTGGCGAACCCTTAGGTTACCTCAAGCTGAGGAGGTAGGATCTTTTGAGTGGCAGCTCCTGTCTTGGGGATGTCCACGTGGTAGACATGATTAGGCCGAATCTCATGATTAGGCCGTATCTCAGCTTGCTAACAGCCCGTGGGAAAACCAGGGCGTACATTTGGCCACTGCTCGTGGTGCACGAAGTCGCATAGGGCAACAGTAGGGGCTTTTAGGCTTCCCCATGAACTCTTCATATTCCACATTCTACGCAGGCGCCGAATACATGGAACATCGTGGTTGGTGACGGTACGTCTTTCGAGAACCGCATTTAATGGCCTAGCCTATACTCAGCCGTCGTTTTATCTTTCGAGTGGAGGGCCTTGGATCCCACATCAGGGCAATCCAACAGTCCTCCTCACGTGGCCCTTCACATATATAAAAGGGGTGGCCACCTTACGCATGGGCCACCCGTTCATTTGAAAAATTCCATAAATTTTCTTCTTCTTCTCTCTTCATTTTTCAAAAGAAAAAACCCTCTTCTTTCCAGCTGCCATTCCCAGCACTCAAGAAGTTCAGGTGTAAGGGCTCCTTTGAAGCTTTGGAATCAACTACTTTGACGAAGCCCCAACCCAGGCGTTCCCTTCATCCTCTTCTCAACCAGAACACTCAGTAAGTCTCCTGACCGTGCATGTTTTGAAATTAATTTTCACTGTAGCTTAGGTAAATATTTACTGTAGTCACATGCAGGGTTTTGTTGGTTTTTTGTGGGCATGAAGGGTAAAAGCCTTTTAGGTTAGGGTATCGTTTGTAGTAGAAAACCATTTAGGAGCCTTGGTGCTTTTTCTGGGGAATCTTTCTGGGTAGGATTTTAGGTATGTTTGTTTAAAATACCCAGTATTTTGGGTGCAAAACCGGGTAGCTTAGGGGACACGCCTCATAGGCGGGTTTGCCTCTCTAGCCTATCGAAACTTTCCTTCCAAGGAAAATTCTATCCTGACCCTCCTGACACACGAATTCCGAGTAATCGGGGATCTGTTGGGAGCACAGGAGCGTGTTCATAGAACCACGTGGTCTCACTCTCCACGGGCTGGGCTTACCTTAGCTCGTGTCAAGGAAACACATTCAGATTTTTCTCCATTTTTAGGTGGCCTTATTCTAAAATTTCTCCTTTTTGTTCGCTAGGCGACCAGATGGGACCCAAGAAGAATGCTCCCAAGAAGTCCATAGGCAGCTCGTCATCCCAACAAAACAAGGGAAAGGAGGTGATGGATGAATCCCTGATTCCCAACTTCGGGCCAGCAGTGGAACGGGAGCTCGAGGTGGCCCCCGATGCATTCTTTGAGGCGAAGAGGATCGTCTCGAAGATCACTGACCAGGCGAGGGTAAACAAAATATTCCTCTCCCACAATATCGAGCTGGGGAGGGGAACCGTGGTTGCCTGACCTCCCTTAGAAGGCAAGCAGAGCTACACGCCGCTTGATGAGGTGTTCTCGGCCTGGAGTGACGAACATTGCAAGGCGAGGGCCTTCCTCCCATTGGACCAGTACTTCGCCGACTTCCTCAACTACGTGAGTTTGGCCCCATTCCAGATCCCCCCCAACTCTTACCGTTTGTTGGCGGGGTTAAGATACTTGATCTTGAAACAGGAGTGGGAGGTCCCCACTCCTGCGGACATTCTGTATTTCTTCTGTCTCAAGGCCAGCCTGGAGCAGCGGGGACGAGGTGACGAGTTTTATTACTTAACCCAGTTCCCCAACATGGCTGCGGTCATCGAGCTGCCCAGCCACCCCAACGACTTCAAAGATCAATTCTTTATGTCGGCGGGGTTTCGAAACTGCGAACTGCACTACTTCAATCGTCCTCGTAAGTGCCTTTCAATCCTTAGCTCGTAAGTTCAATATCGTTTAGCTCCTCCTGTATCCATTTCTAACTTAGATTAATTCTGCAGTTATCTTCGCGAGGACAGAGAAGTCTGTGATCCTCGGGAGCCAGTACGAGACACTGGCGGGCTTGCCCCCCAGTCAAAAGGACTATTGCCAGCTCGTGACAGACGAGACGATGCTGGCCTGTAAACTGATCTCCCCAGGCCAGACTTTGAACCTGAGGAGGCCCCGAGTGCTTTCCTCAGCCTGCGATATGAGGCCTATCATCGTGGAGGAGGTTGCGGGGGATGAAGATGAGGAGGACGAGAAGAACGAGGTGCCCCTCGTGAGGACGAGGAAACGGGCGTTGGAGGTCGCCCAAAGAACGGATGAGGAGAGGATCCGGTCCGGAGCAGCTGCAGGTCCCTCCGGCCAAGGTAACCCTTATACGTTTAGGAACTTAGATAGGGCCACTGCAGACCCCCGGCTAGCTAGGTTCAATCCCAGATAGATCGTCCAACGCCATCGAAGTGACCCAGACTTAGATGAAACCCTGCTCCACTGCGTCGACCAGCTCGTGCTGGACTACGAAAGTAGCTGCCCTAGGGGGACCATAGTTGTAGACAACACCCTAGCTTTTAGGTCGGTCCTATTCGAGGAGTATGGGACTAACCTTCGGTCATGGCCATCACTCCGGGACGGTACCGTAGCTCCAAGTCTTAGGCAATACGTAGAAGAGTCTAGTCCTAAGGCAGCCTCGGATCCAGAACCTGCGCCAGCTCGAGAAATAATTGCCTTAGATTCCCCCGCGGAAGCTCCGGGGCCGATGGTCGTAATCATAGATTCTTCGTCTAGCTCGGGGGGTAGGATTCCCTTTACTATATATACATACTTGAATTTTGCTTTTTTCCCCTTTGTTTTTGTTTTTGCATGACTGCTAACTTGTGTACTAACCATGTCTTTGTTTTGCCAGAGGAGATATCTCAGCCCGGGGGAAAAAATCTGCGGTCTGTGTTCATCGGGGGGAACTCCTCAGTCGGGGCCTCTGGACCCAAAATGAAGAAGCTCCGGATGGTGAAGAAAGCCGCCGAGACCCCGACCAAGTCTCCTGCAAAGGAGAAAGAGCAGCCCCAGTCGCCCAGGACGAGGAAACTACACCTCCTGCTGCAGGGGGGAGCATGCCCCCACCCCCTCCACGAGCTCCAGCCTTCATCTGGGATACAGGGGCGGAGCCCGGGGCTTCGGTGATTGTGCCTCTCGAGGTGCGCATCCCGGTTGACCCCCAGGACTTGGAGAAGATTCCAGACGTCTTTTGGGGGACGGTGTATGAGATGGCGAACTACGCCGTCAGCCACTTCTACCGCTTCAACGAGAGGGAGCTCAAGGCCATCGAAACAAGGAGCCTGGTGGGTGTGCTTGAATCTTCCTTGGGCATGGCCCTAACGGTAAGCTGACCTTATCCTTTTGTGATATTTGATTAGCATGCCTTGCCCTGTTTTTCATTTCTCCCTTCTCTTTTTCTTAAGGCAGTTGCCTCTCCGTTTTTGCAGAGTGCCTTGGCCCTTCACAGGAGCATAGCCCGGACCAAGGCCCAGCTCGAGGATATGAGGGGCGAGCACCACGCGGTTGTGGCCACCCACCAGACTTCCTTGCAGGAGGCTAAGGATGCCCTGGCGGCCACGCAGGCCGAGCTGGAAGAAGCCCGTCCCAAGCTTCAAGAGGTTAAGGCTACCAAAGTCGCCCTCGCCGCTGCTCGGGTAGAGCTAGACACTACGAAGGCTGGGGCCGAGGAGGCCAAGGCCGCCCTGGAAGCCAAGAAGGCAGCCTCCAGCACCGCCATGAAGGACATGCTCTACCATTGCTGGGTCTACAACTCTAAAGGTGATTTCTCCTTCTTGGGAGCGGATGTCTGGGAACCCTTGCTGGAGGGGTTTAAAGATCGCTTCAAGAAAGAAGCACCTTCTGAGACCGGGGAAGTCTCCGGCGCAGCTGAGCAGGAGGGCGAGACAGCGACCTCCATGGGGCAGCCTGGCGGAGCTTAGGGCCTTCCTTTTTCGCACCTTTTCCTTTAATATTCTCAATTTTTTTTGTGTAACTTTTGCATGAGGTGTTTCCACCTTGAGACAATCTAATTATCAATTTTATTTTTAATTGATTTATTTCCTTTTTTCTTCATGCACTTTAGTTACTATTTTGAAAAACTTAGTTCGCGTTAATTTTTACCAATATCTCATGCTTTTTAAGAAAAATCACGATCAATCGATTTAAATTAACTTCCAAGTTTTGTGACCTGGTTATATCCAGGAACTTAGTTTGAAAACTTATTTCGTGTTAATTTTTATCAATATCTCATGCTCTTTAAGAAAAACAACGATCAATCAATTTAAATTAACTTCCAAGTTTTATGACCTGGTTATTTCCAGGGACTTAATTTGAAAACTTAGTTCGTATTAATTTTTATCAATATCTCGTGCTCTTTAAGAAAAACAACAATCAATCAATTTAAATTAACTTCCAAGTTTTATGACCTAGTTATTTCCAGGGACTTAATTTGAAAACTTAGTTCGTGTAAACTTTTATCAATATCTCGTGCTCTTTAAGAAAAACAACGATCTATCGATTTAAATTAACTTCTAAGTTTTAGAACCTGGTTGCATCCAGGGTAGAGCTTAGTTCGCGTTAATCCCTTATCAATATCTCGCGTTTTTAAGAAAAACAACGATCAATCGATTTGAATTAACTTCTAAGTCTTTAAGGCGACCTGGTTATATCCAGGTACCATATGCCCCCCAAGTAACTGGGAAAGGGTCTTTCGTGGTTACTTTAGATTACACTTGTAAATATGTACAGTCATTAAACGAAAAAAGTTAATTCTCATTGCGTAATACATAAAAAATGACCTTTTAGGCCTTACAAGGGAATCATTGATAATATCTCTTCAAATGGATGGCGTTCCAAGTTCGTGGGACTGCCCCTCCATCAAGTCGAGCTAGTTTGTAAGTTCCTTCTTTAATGACCTTGATGACTTGATATGGTCCTTCCCAGTTCGATCGCAATACCCCATCTTTGGGATCCTTACCGGCTAAGAAAACTCTCCTGAGGACCAGGTCGCCAACGCTAAAGGCGCGTTTTTTGACCTTTGAGTTGAAATAGCGAGTGATTATTTGCTGGTAATGTGCGAGCTGGAGTTGCGAATCTTCTCGTCTTTCATCAACCAAGTCAAGGGAAGTGCAAAGTAGATCGTGGTTGTGGTCCTGGTCATATGCCTGGACCCTATGCGAAAGTACCTTAATCTCCACAGGGAGGACTACCTCACTCCCAAAGGTCAGGGTGAAAGGAGTATGACCTGTAGGAGTCCGATGCGAGGTTCGGTATGCCCACAGAACCTGGGGGAGTTATTCTGGCCAGACCCCCTTCACTTCGTCTAGTCTCTTCTTGAGGCTCGCCTTTAACGTCTTGTTTACGGCCTCGACCTGGCCATTCGCCTGAGGATAGGCCACGGAGGAGAAACTTTTCACAATTCCATACCTTTCGCAAAATTTGGTGAAAAGGTCGTTGTCGAACTGAGTCCCATTGTCGGAAACGATTTTCTTGGGCAGCCCGAATCGGCAGATAATGCTCTTAACCACGAAGTCGAGGACTTTTTTGGAAGTTATAGTTGCCAAAGGTTCTGCCTCAGTCCACTTCGTAAAGTAGTCGATGGCCACCATGGCATAGCGGACCCCGCCTTTTCCAGTAGGGAGGGCGCCAACCAAGTCGATCCCCCAAACTGCAAACGGCTATGGGGAAGAGATCATCTTCAGCTCGACTGGGGGAGCTCAGGCAACTGGGGTGAACCGCTGGCACTTATCTCACTTCTTGACATACGAGATCGAATCCTTGGACAGAGTGGGCTAGTAATATCCTTGCCTCAGGACCTTTAGGGCGAAGCTTTGCCCCCCAGTGTGATCTCCACAAAATCCCTCTTGCACTTCCTGCAAGATGGCCTTTGCTTCGCTTGGAAGAACACATTGTAGGAGAGGTAGGGAGTGCCCACGTCGGTATAGCACCCCGTCCACCATCATATACCTGGGAGCTTGATACAGTACTCATCGCGCATCATTACGCCCTTCAGGTAGCTTCCCCTCAGTGTGATACTCGAGGATGGGGGTCATCCAGGTCAGCCTAGGGTCGATCATCTCGTCCTCCGCCCTGGCTTCTTCTATACTTGGTTTTTCCAAGAACTCTACCAGAACTAACCCCAGAGCCTCCGTCTCCCCGGAGGTGGCGAGCTTGGCAAGAGCGTCTACGTTAGCATTCTGCTCCCGAGTTATCTGCTCGATTGAGCTTCGCCCAAACGTGGACAGTTCCACTTTTACCTTTGCTAGGTAGGCAGCCATCTTGGGTCCTCGTGCCTGATATTTGCCCAGAACCTGGTTTACCACGAGCTGGGAGTCACTGAAGCACTGGACGGAGCTTGCCTTCAGCTCCTGGGCTATTCTCAGCCCGGCCAGCAAAGCTTCGTATTCGACCTCGTTGTTGGAGGCCTTGAATTCGAATCTCAGCGCCGAGTGGAATCTATGTCCCTCGGTGGATATTAAAGTGATTCCAGCCCCGGAGCCGTTCTCATTCGATGAACCATCCACGAAGATCCTCCACGACGCCTGGGTCGAGGTGACCTGGGGTGAGTCTTCTGCAGGATCCTCCCCGAATCCTGTGCACTCTGCTATAAAATTGGCCAGGGCTTGACTTTTTATAGCAGTTTGTGGGGTGTACAAAATCTCGAACTGACTGAGTTCGATAGCCCACTTTAACAAACGTCCCGATGCTTCAGGTTTTTGCAAAACCTGCCTTAAAGGCTGATTGGTTATGACGTGTATTGAGTGGGACTAGAAGTACGGCCTGAGCTTTTGAGAGGCCGTGATAAGGCAGAACACCAATTTCTCCATCAACGTGTACCGGGATTCAGCTCTGAGAAGTCTCTTGCTGATGTAATAGACAGGTCTCTGAACCTTGTCTTCTTCTCGGACCAACACGGCACTAGCTGCATCCTCTGTGACAGCTAGGTAGAGAAAAAGAGGCTCTCCTGCTTTTGGTTTAGATAATATGGGCGGCTCGGCCAGATGTGCCTTCAGGTCGAGGAAAGCGCTTTCGCACTCTTCTGTCTATTCGAACTTCTTATTTCCTTGGAGCAGGTTGTAGAATGGCAAGCACTTATCGGTGGATTTTGAAATAAACCGGTTGAGGGCTGCCACCCTTCCTGTCAGGCCTTGGACATCTTTGGGTGACCTGGGTGAGGGAAGCTCGAGCAACGATCTGATCTTGTCGGGGTTTGCCTCGATTCCTCGGGTATTGACGATGAAACCCAGGAATTTTCCCGATGGGACTCCGAAAGTGCACTTTTGTGGATTAAGCCTCATGCCATACTCCCGTAGTGTCTTGAAGCATTCTCCCAGGTCAGAAACATGGTTATCGGCAGTCTTTGACTTGACTAGCATGTCATCAACGTACACATCCATGTTCTTCCCGATCTAGCTTGCGAACATTCTATTTACTAACCTTTGGTACGTAGCACCGGTGTTCTTCAGCCCGAATGGCATGACCTTGTAACAATAAACGTTAGTCGGGGTCATGAAGCGGGTGTGCTCCTGGTCCGCCGGATTCATGGCGATCTGATTGTAGCCTGAGTACGCATCCATAAAGGACATGAGCTCGTGCCCTGCCGTGGCATCCACCAATTGGTCAATCCTCGGCAATTGAAAACAATCCTTGGGGCAGGCTTTATTCAGGTCGGAGAAGTCGATGCAAGTCCACCACTTCCCATTGGGCTTCGGGACCAGCACGGGGTTGGCGACCCAAATCAAAAACTTGGCTTCACGGATAAAGCCGCATTTCTTGAGCCAGGCTACTTCTTCCTCTAAGGCTTCAGCCCGGGTTGTTCCAAGGCGCCTCTGCTTCTGGGCCTTTGAAGGAACGCTTTTATCCAGATGAAGGGTGTGCATGATGACACTCGGACTGATTCCCACCATGACCTCGTGTGACCACGCAAACACATCCAGGTTGTCCCGCAGAAATTTGGTCAGCTCCGCCTTCCTCTTGCTACAGAGGTTTTTCCCGAGCTTGACCATCCATGAAGGGTTCTGCGGATCGATGTTTATTTCCTCGAGCTCCTCAATAGCCTGGAGCTCGGACCTATCCTCGCCTATTCGGGAGTCAATATCCTCACTTAAGACGATATTTTCCCCTTCGGCGCTCTGAGGTTTTTCAATCTCAGGATCAGCTAAGGGTTCTTGAGATTCCTCTCCACCTCCCTGGATGGCCATTGCTAGCTGCCCAGGTTTTGATTTTCCCTTCACGGAAATGCTGTAGCATTCCCTGGCAACGAGCTGATCACCATGGACAGTGCATATGCCCGTGGAAGTAGGGAATTTCATCGCGAGGTGGCGAATGGAAGTGACAGCCTCAAAGGCTATGAGCGTGGGTCGTCCCAAAATTGCGTTGTATGCAGCGGAGCAGTCGATGACCACGAACTCGAGGAGTTTGGAGACTGTCCAAGGTCCTTCTCCTAGGGTGATCACCAGCTCGATAGTTCCTATAGCCTCTAATCCTTCTCCCGAAAAACCATACAGCATCATGGAGGTCGCCTTCAGTTCGGCGACAGTCAGACCCATCTTCTCCAATGTGGACCGGAATAGAAGGTTTACCGAGCTCCCATTATTGATCAACACCCTCCTAACCTTCCGATTAGCGAGCTGAACTGCTACGACCAGAGGGTCGTTATGAGGGAATTGGAAATGGCCCACATCTTATCTGTAAAAATGATCAGTTGCCTCTCCAATCGCTGCTGCTTCGGCAAACACTGTTCCGGGACGAACTCTACTCCATTATGTGCCTTGAGTTCGTTTACGTACCTCTTCTGGGCACCCCTGCTCGTGCCAGCCATATGCGGACTTCCAGATATTGTGGATATCTCTCCTCCTATCACGGGAGGAGGGACGTCCCGATCTACCCAAGACCCGAGTTGACTGACCAGGACTTCCAGAGCAGGTCGACTTGCTGGAACCCTGTTCTGCGCGTACTCAGCCAAGGGGCCGCCTCGGATGAGAGTCTCGATCTCATCTTTCAAATGCCTACAATCATCGATATTGTGGCCAACATCGTTGTGAAAACGGCAAAACTTGGAGGTGTCTCTCTTCCCCTTCTGGTGCTTCAACGGCTCTGGCCTCTTCCAGGGTAGGCGAGTAGAGTTCGCCAGGAAGATGTTCTCCCTAGAGTGGGTGAGCTCTGTATAAGTCACATAGATGGGCTTGAACTTTTCTGCGGACTTATTCTTCTTTGGGCCGTGCTGGCTGCCCTCGCAGTTCCCCTTTCTTTTGCCTCCACCGAGCTGGTTGTTTTGTGTGACGTTTTGGGTCGCTGTCGCGACCTCCGTCCCCACTCCAGCGGGTTGCTCAGGGGCCTGGCTGGTCCCTGCAGCTGAGGCTTCGGCTTCCTCCAAGTTGATCCATTCTTGGGCCCTATTTAGGAACTCGTTCACCGAGCTAACTCCCTTCATTTGTATATCTTTCCAGAGTCCCCCTCCGACGAGGATCCCAGTCCTCATGGCCATGAGCTTGGAGCTGTCATTCGCATCTCTGGCCCGAGCAGCGACACTAGTGAACCTGCCCAGGTAAGCCTTCAGAGGTTTGTTGGGTTGCTGCCTCACGTTAGCCAGAGAATCGGCTTTGACGTGGGCAGCCTGGGAGGCTCGGAATGCCCTTTTGAAGTCAGCAGAAAAAGTCTTCCAGGAGCTGATTGATTGTCTTTTGCTTTGCTTGACCACTGCCTAGCTAGTCCAGTCAGTGTGGAGGGAAATATCAGACACCTCAGCTCGGGGCCAATGTTGTGGGCCATCATCAGGGTGTTGAACATCCCCAGATGATCCGACGGATCTCCGTCTCCATTGAACTTGGACAAGTGCAGCATACGGAAACCGGGTGGGTAAGCCGTTGCTGCTATGCTGGGGGCGAAGAGCTCCATCTCGTCCCCCGAATCATATTCATCTTTCTCTTTCTCCAACAGGAGCTTCCTCATCAACTCCTCCATCTAAGCCAAGCGCTCGAGGGTTTTGTCCTGATTTCCTTGGTTATTCCGGGGCTGCTCAGCAACTCCGGATCCATTGTACATATTTGGTGGGTTATTGCCCCTCCTATCTTGAGATAAGTTATTTGGGGCATTTCCGCCGTTACGTACTTCGGACAGGTCTCCCCCTGAGCGAGCATGGCTGCCACCACCTACTGGCTCTCCTCTATGAGAGTTAAGGCGAACTCGCAGGTCGCACCCCTGGGTGGTTTGAGGAGTTTGTGCCGAGCTTAAACGCTGACACAGGTCTCCTCCAGAAAGGTCGCTCCGGTGAATGCCAGTCTAGTAGCTCCTGTTAGAGAGGCTCGGAGTCGGCCTTTGGTGGTGAGGATCCGAGCTTTCTCTCGGCGCCCTGCTACGTCGGGAAGGTCCCGCAGACGGCGGGTTTCTCCCAATTCTTCCATAAGCTAGAATATCTCGGAGGGGCCGAGGTGGAGACGGATATCTTATTGGTGAGGGAGGATGCCTTGTTGGAAAAGCTTACACGGGATCTTTATTTATTTTCATGTATATCTAATATTAAACAAATTAATACGAGATAGCCTAAAACATGTTTCTAAAATTGAATTCAAAGAGAAACAAATAATATAATACTTACAGTATACGCAGCGGAATTAAGAGTCCTTCCTTCAGTTTCTCTAACTCTTGTATCCTTTCTGTCGCAGAGTATTATCAAGAAACTGAACCGATCTTCTATTTTCTTCACGATCTTCCAATGTATCCTTAGAACCACCTAGACTAATGTGGGAAATTCTCAACACATGAGATAGATATAGAGAGAAGAAAAGAAAATAACAAAGAGGTTTAGAAAAGGACTTGTGTTTAGAGGGAATATAAAACTATCAGAAAATCTGACTTCTGCCTTATCTGTCGTCTCTAAAATCTTCTCTCTAAGCACTCCTTTTATAGACTCAATTAGGCCATTTAATTTAATTAAAAAATCAATAAAATAACAGCCATTTTGAAGCCCTAGGTCGAAATTATCATGGGCTATAGGCCCGTGAAATTTCCCATTTGATTATAAGCCCATTGGACTTAAAATCAAGGCCTGTATTATTTTCTATTGATTTAATTAATTAAATAATTATATAAATCCTTTATCAAATTAATTATTTATAATTTGAACCTTGATTTAAATTTATTTATTAATTTAGATACCAATTTATCTTAATTCATAAATCTGCCATAATTTCTCTTTTCTTCTCAAAATTACACAACTCTGTGAAACTATCCAAAATTGACCTGGTCAACTTTGATAATTCTAATTGATGATTAAATCAATTAATTGAGACTATCTAGATGATTTTATCCAAGGTACAATGGGGACCATGGGCCTATGAAATCAAGCTCCAATAAGTTATCATAAATCTAACAAATAAATTTACTAACTTATTAATTCCTCGTGACTCCACTATAGACTTGGAATTGCACTCTTGAATTCATAGAACGCTCTATAACAAATATAGATACGCTATTAATTATCCATTGTTACAACCATAATTGTCACTCAATCCTCTATAGACGGTCTACAATGAGACAGGACTAAAATACCGTTTTACCCCTCATTGTATTTTATCCTTAAAACACTTAGTTCCTTGTAAATGATATTTCAGTAAACTAATTTAATTACTGAAATGAGATCTCTATCATTTAACACCTTGAACCAAACTAAAAGGAAACCATCGTTTCACTTCTTCATCAGAAGCTATAGATGTTCATATCTATGATTAACACTCCCACTCAATTATACTACCGAGTTCCCAAGATGTAAGTATGGGCTAGTCCGTAGGGTAAGCTGGTAACGAACAAGTCAAAGAACTCAAATAATACAATCAGTTAGAATACTAACCACTCAGAATTGAGATTGAATTGACCTATGGTCAACTATATGATATGACTAGAATAGATAACAATGGTATGTTTACTTATCTTATCAACTGTCAATATCGGTCCTGTCCGATGTAACAAATACATCCGATCTTATCTACTTTGCTAATGTTCTGGAAAGAACATAACACTGTAATGTGTAAGTAGATCATATCGTAGATTGGCAAGTCAGTGTAAATCTGGTGCACTGACTAATCTTAGGACTAACTTATTTTGAACATATAATCATATTTATATTCCACTGTGATTACGTCACTATAAATAAGATTAGCTATATGCTCAGGATTTAATAGAAGTTTATATTAAACAAATAATCATGAAAATAAAACATGTGAGCAAAGTGATTGACCAAGTCAAAAAATTATTTCTATTCTTTTATTGATAATAAAATGAGATTACAAAGAATTTGGGTTTTAATTAGGGCATAAAACCAAAACAAACTCCCACTTGCACTAATTGAAACTAATGCCTTAGTTCTACTAATCCCATCTCCTTGATATTCTTATCAAATGTAACTTCTGGTAGTGTCTTTGTAAACGGATCCGCAAGATTGTCTTCAGTTGCAATCTTCATAACCTTCACATCTCCCCTGGCCACATATTCTCGAATAATGTGATACTTCCTTTCTCTTTGCTTACTCCTCTTGTGACTTCGAGGTTCTTTCGAGTTGGCTATCGCTCCTGTATTGTCACAAAACAACACAAGCGGTTTATCCATTTCTGGAATAACTCCGAGATACGAATAGAACTTCTTTAGCCAGACTATTTCCTTAGCTGCTTCTGATGCAGCTATGTACTCAGCCTCCATGGTGGAATCTGAGATTGCAGACTGCTTTACGCTTCTCCAAATCACAGCTCCACCCCCAAGAGTAAACACCATTCCAGAAGTAGACTTTCTGTCATCGACATCAGTCTGAAAATCTGAATCGGTGTAGCCTACAGGGTTCAGAACACCACCCTTGTAGACTAACATATAATCCCTAGTCCGTCTCA
The DNA here is from genome assembly GCF_963169125.1 of Humulus lupulus. Lineage (NCBI taxonomy): Eukaryota > Viridiplantae > Streptophyta > Magnoliopsida > Rosales > Cannabaceae > Humulus > Humulus lupulus. Next base: position 78,003,404 of record NC_084801.1, read on the forward strand.
AATACTTCAGGATATGCTTAACTGCTATCCAATGTTCCGGTCCTGGGTTTGACTGATACCTGCTCACTACTCCCACTGCATAGCAGATATCTGGTCTAGTACACAACATGGCATACATCAGACTTCCAACTGCAGATGCGTAAGGAACTTTTCTCATTGCATCTTCCTCTTCAGGAGTCTGGGGAGACTGCTTCTTTGAAAGATGAATTCCATGGCGGGACGGTAGACGCCCTTTCTTGGAATTTGTCATTGAGAAACGTTCAAGCACTTTATCAATGTAAGCTACTTGAGATAGTGCTCAGCCAGTTCTTCACATCTGATAATTTCTTAACATTGTTTCTAATGAGTAAGATATCATCTACATAAAGAACCAGGAATACCACTATTTGATTTGCCTTCAGTTGGTAAACACAGGGCTCATCAATATTTTGTTCAAAGCCATAGGTTTTGATTATTTCATCAAACCTAAGATTCCAGGAACGAGAAGCTTGCTTAAGTCCATAGATGGACCTATTTAACTTACAAACTTTTCCTTCTTGTCTGGATACTTTAAATCCTTCTGGCTGATCCATATAAATGACCTCGTCAAGCTTTCCATTAAGAAAAGCTGTCTTGACGTCCATTTGCCAAATCTCATAGTCGAGAGCGGTTGCTATGGATAGGAGGATGCGAATGGATTTGAGCATGGCTACCGGACTAAAAGTTTCCTCATAGTCCACGCCTTCTCTTTGGGTATAACCCTTTGCCACTAATCGAGCTTTATAAGTCTCGATATTTCCATCAACACCTCGTTTCTTCTTGTAGATCCACTTGCACCCAATGGCCCTAAAGTCACTAGGTGCTTCCACAAGATCCCAGACGGAATTTGAGTACATAGACTTCATTTCCTATTCAATGGCTTCGAGCCATAGTTCCTTTTCAGGGCTAGCCATTGCCTGTTTGAAAGACAATGGATCATCATCACTAGTGTCACCAACAACCATATTGGTTTCACCATCCAAACCATAGCGAATTGGGTTTCTAGAAACCCTCCCACTATGACGAGGCTCCGTGACTGTTTGCTCAGGAACAGTGGTACTTTCTTCATTTAAATCGACTTGCATCGGTTGTACATGAAGAGTGGGAATTTCATCATCAACTCGCATTGATGACGATGGAACATTGGTTGGAGTCAATTCTTTAACCATCTCCTCTAAAACTACTTTGCTGCGAGGTTTAAAGTTCTGGACATAGTCATTTTCCAGAAAAGTAGCATTTGTAGAAGTAAACGCTTTTTTTTCTGAATGACTATAGAAAAGTCAACCCCGAGTACCTTTAGGATAGCCAAAAAACATGCAAACTTCAGTTCGCGGTTCTAGCTTTCCCTCCTTTTTCCTCAGGACATGAGCGGGACACCCCCAGATTCTATAATGGCGTAAACTAGGTTCACGACCATTCCAGCGTTCTAAAGGTGTTTTGGGGATTGATTTTGACGGCACGACATTGAGAATGTCATTTGCGGTTTCAATTACATGTCCCCAGAACGAAGTTGGTAGAGTTGAGTAACTAAGCATGCATCTAACCATTTCCAATCAAGCTCTGTTTCGGCGATCCGCTACACCATTTTGTTGCAGAGTACCTGAGGTAGTAAGTTGTGATAAAATCCCAAGTTCAGTTAAATGATCTTGGAACTGCATATCCAAATATTCTCCACCCCTATCAGATCGCAAGATCTTTAACCTTTTACCTAATTGGTTCTGAGCCATTGCTAGGAATTCCTGAAACTTTGAAAATGTTTCTGATTTCCTATGCATTAGGTAAAGACATGAGTATCTAGAGTAATCGTCAATGAAAGTGATGAAATACTCAAAACCACCCCTGGCTTGTACATTCAAAGGTCCACAAACATTTTAATGCACAAGACCAAGTGGTTCTTTGGCCCTATCACCCTTTGCAGAGAATGGACGCTTGGTCAGTTTGCCTTCTAGACAAGATTCACAGACAGGTAATTCACCTAAGGTGAGTTCCCTCAAAGGTCCGTCCTTTGTAAGTCGTTGAATCCTATGATAGCCAATGTGACCTAGTCTTAAGTGCCATAAATACATCATATTTTTGTTATCGGTCTTTTGACGTTTATTGGTCCTAGGTATAGCTACTTTGAATAAATCATTATTAAGAGTGAGGGGTTCGTTAGGTCGCAGAATATAAAGCCCGTTTTCCAAACATGCAATACAAAATTATGATCCATTGAAAGAAATAGATATATATATATATAAAATCTTGTGAAAGTCATAACAAATCGTTCTAATTGCAACATGGAAAATCCGGAATAAAAAATACAACTTTTAAAATTAAGTATTTATTTCCGAACTTCAGACGAGCTATTCCTCTAGCTTGGACCTTAACGAACGCTCCGTTCCCAACTCTAAGCTTTAAGCCGCCTTCGTCCACTTCCTCCCACGATTTAAGAAGCTGTAAAGAGTTACAAACATGGTTGGTAGATCAAGAATCAATAATCCAAACAGATTTATCATTCTCTAAAACACATGTTTCTAAGATAAATGAACTATAATCATTACCTTTGTTTTTCACTGCTAGAAACTTGGGGCAATCTCGTTTCCAATGCCCCTTCTCTTTGCAGTGAAAGCACTTATCTTTACCTTTCTTGTTTTTCATGTTCTTCCCCTTAGGCATCTGCTCACTTGGTTGTGCACTCGCCTTTGCAGCCTTTTCAGGCTTGGGGTTATTTATCTGTCCACATTTCCTCTTGTTTCCAGCTCTCGAAGACGAAGCGTGGTTAGCTTCAGCCTTAGCTAGATGTGCAGCAACATCAGTAGCCTTATTTTCACCTCCTTTACTAGGTCCACCCATGACAGGTTCAATAATCTGAAGCTCGTTCATGAGCTGCGTCAGACCATAGTTGAGTTGAGCACGAACGTGCAGACACAGTGCCATCTGAGAATTTACGGTGCCATCACGAACGTGCAGAGATGGTGCTATCCAAGCATTTACGGTACCATCACGAGCATTAACGGTGCCATCACTACGTGCGGACACGGTACTCGTTCTGGGGATTCCTCAATCATGACGAATTCAGAGTTGTCACCAATTAAGGAAGTTTTCTCCAGTGAGTTTCTCCATCGAAAGTTGAGAAAGGATGGGAGTAGACACAGACACTACTTAGCTTAAAACTACAAATTATCAATAAAATAGAAATCAATCACATTTGCTCAATAAAACATCTATTCACACAAATTTCAAGAAATAGCACAACATATACCAAAAATATGTAAGATATGAGAAAAAAATACCAAAAACAATCATATCTCTATTTCTTTAGGTTTTTAACTAATCTATGATATCCTTCTCCCGGTTGGCGAGAGTCAAAAAATATCACTAGTTAAATAGAGTTGTAAACTCATTTAATAATGGACACCATTATTAACAACCTACTATTCGATCAAAATAAGAAAACAAAATCTCTTATTTTATGAGCTAGACCCACGGTTTCAATAATCATAGATTTAGTCCTAGTAGTCACCGTAGGGGTGAGTCAAGTAGAATTTGACCTATAATTATCTATCTTTCGAAATCTAACCTTGTCAAAATAACTAATGAACACTTTCCGTAGGGGGACGAATCAAAGCGCCTCAAGGCCCCATTAAGCTACTGACTATGTTAAACCAACGGTGGAGATCGAATAAAATTCTTAAAATAAGCTCATTATAAAATTAAAATTAGTATTTTTATTATTTATTTTTAGAAAATTAATGACTATGGTTTTCCAAAAAAAATTAAACAGATTAAAATTTTTAAAACCAAAGTCCTATAATTTCTTATTAATTCTAAAGTGTCACATTGAAACAAATTCAATTAATTTAGAATTAATTTGTTGCTAATCAATATTTAGGTTTAACTAATATAATGAACCTACACAATTAAGTCCAACTCAGGTAAATGGGCCTTAACAATTGGGCTTGTATGGAGGAGGGCTGGGTCCAGTATGTCGTTCCCACTACAAAGGCCCCCTATCTTCCATACAAGGTCCAAAAGACAGGAATTTAAACCTTCGTTTTATTAATTGTTATTAATTGATTAGGCCCACTATAGTCATGCAAAGCAAATGGGCCTTCATAAGTGGAATCACCCACAAGAGAGGAATTTAAACTTTACATTTTCTAATGGGCCCAAATAAAACCTATCATTTTATGAATATTTTATTTGGCAAATTACCATATATCTAACAATCATATGGGTCACTGTATGCATCTAAGCCCAATTGCAAAAATACCACATATAGTGCAAACAGACATGTTATAATTGGATGGGCCTAATCATGTTACTATATGAGCAATTCTATGAATTTATGCAAAAATACCACAATTTATTTCATTTGCAAAAATACCACAATTAATTATCTAGAATTTATAAAAAAAATTCAAATTAATTAAATTTTTACAAACAATAAGTCAATTTAAATGAAATTTATCAACAATTAACAATAGTTAATTTAAATTTCATTTATCAACAATCAACTTGGTTTTAGGTTAATTTGAAAAAAAGTATTAATTTAATTTAAATAGAATTTATCAACAATTAACCAAAGTTAATTTAAATCCCATTAAAAAAATTTATTAATTGGCTGAATAAAAAATGATATTTTTCAAAATTTAACCAATTTAAAATTTTAAAATCAATATCTTAACTATTTTCCAAAATATCTTGTGTTGTTATAACTATTCGCTAATATTTTAACCATTAAAAAAATAAAATATAAATAGTTATAACAACCATATAATATCTCAAATAGTTAAACAAATTCAAATATCCATAAAAATATCTAACTAACAATGTTCAAATTTCAAATAATTTAAATATTAAAAACTATAGAATAAAAAGATATTTATATTTTCAAATAAAGATTTAATAAAACAAAATCAAGAATTTAAATGAAAATATCTTAAATATCAGATATCATAATTCTAATATTTAATATATTAAAAGATTTAAAATTAGATTGTTAGTCTATTTTGAAATTTGAATTTGAAACTTTGTAGAAAATATCTAATTATTTAAATCCCAACTAACAAAAATATCTTTATTTAAAAAAAAAAAAAATGATGAAACAAAAAAGATATTTTTGGTTTTGATTATAAATAATTTATTTCTACAAATTTTAATTTAAAAAAAAAAAGGATGAATAGTACACGTGGTACTGTTCACGGGTACTGTTAACCGTGCTGGTGTGCGTGGGCGCGCGGGTGGTGCGCGCGAGCGTGCGCGCGGGTGGTGCGCGCGAAGGCGCGCGCTGGTGCGCATGGTGTGCGCGTGCGTGTGCGCGCGCGCTAATTAATTTTTAACATGTTTTACACAAAATAAAAGCATATATACAAATTAATATGCTCATAAAAACATGAAAACCATCCAATTATTCAAACATATCAAATAATCCAATTTTAAACATGTTCATGCATGAAAATAAAGATTACCAAAGGCTCTAATACCAGTTGTTGGAAAAGCTTATACAGGATCTTTATTTATTTTCATGTATATCTAATATTAAACAAATTAATACGAGATAGCCTAAAACATGTTTCTAAAATTGAATTCAAAGATAAACAAATAATATAATACTTACAGTATACGCAGCGGAATTAAGAGTCCTTCCTTCAGTTTCTCTAACTCTTGTGTCCTTTCTGTCGCAGAGTATTATCAAGAAACTGAACTGATCTTCTATTTTCTTCACGATCTTCCAATGTATCCTTAGAACCACCTAGACTAGTGTGGGCAATTCTCAACACATGAGATAGATATAGAGAGAAGAAAAGAAAATAACAAAGAGGTTTAGAAAAGGACTTGTGTTTAGAGAGAATATAAAACTATCAGAAAATCTGACTTGTGACTTATCTGTCGTCTCTAAAATCTTCTCTCTAAGCACTCCTTTTATAGACTCAATTAGGCCATTTAATTTAATTAAAAAATCAATAAAATAACAGCCATTTTGAAGCCCTAGGTCGAAATTATCATGGGCTATAGGCCCGTGAAATTTCCCATTTGATTATAAGCCCATTGGACTTAAAATCAAGGCCTGTATTATTTTCTATTGATTTAATTAATTAAATAATGATTTAAATCCTTTATCAAATTAATTATTTATAATTTGAACCTTGATTTAAATTTATTTATTAATTTAGATACCAATTTATCTTAATTAATAAATCTGCTATAATTTCTCTTTTCTTCTCAAAATTACACAACTCTATGAAACTATCCAAAATTGACCTGGTCAACTTTGATAATTCTAATTGATGATTAAATCAATTAATTGAGACTATCTAGATGATTTTATCCAAGGTACAATGGGGACCATGGGCCTATGAAATTAAGCTCCAGTAAGTTATCATAAATCTAACAAATAAATTTACTAACTTATTAATTCCTCGTGACTCCACTATAGACTTGGAATTGCACTCTTGAATTCATAGAACGCTCTATAACAAATATAGATACGCTATTAATTATCCATTGTTACAAACATAATTGTCACTCAATCCTCTATAGACGGTCTAAAATGAGATCGGACTAAAATACCGTTTTACCCCTCATTGTATTTTATCCTTAAAACACTTAGTTCCTTGTAAATGATATTTCAGTAAACTAATTTAATTACTGAAATGAGATCTCTATCATTTAACACCTTGAACCAAACTAAAAGGAAACCATCGTTTCACTTCTTCATCAGAAGCTATAGATGTTCATATCTATGATTAACACTCCCACTCAATTATACTACCGAGTTCCCAAGATGTAAGTATGGGCTAGTCCGTAGGGTAAGTTGGTAACGAACAAGTCAAAGAACCCAAATAATACAATTAGTTAGAATACTAACCACTCAGAATTGAGATTGAATTGACCTATGGTCAACTATATGATATGACTAGAATAGATAATAACGGTATGTTTACTTATCTTATCGACTGTCAATATCGGTCCTGTCCGATGTAACAAATACATCCGATCTTATCTACTTTGCTAATGTTCTGGAAAGAACATAACACTGTAATGTGTAAGTAGATTATATCGTAGATTGGCAAGTCAGTGTAAATCTGGTGCACTGACTAATCTTAGGACTAACTTATTTTGAACATATAATCATATTTATATTACACTGTGATTACGTCACTATAAATAAGATTAACTATATGCTCGGGATTTAATAGAAGTTTATATTAAACAAATAATCATGAAAATAAAACATGTGAGCAAAGTGATTGACCAAGGCAAAAAATGATTTCTATTCTTTTATTGATAATAAAATGAGATTACAAAGAATTTGGGTTTTAATTAGGGCATAAAACCCCAACATGCCTGACCGGAGATGCGATCCTTGTTCCATCAGGGTGGATCAAGTTAGGTTGGGGCCTCGCGGCCCTGCCAACATGCGGGTCCCGCGCCTGGTGATCTGGACGAGGCGCAGGACGGCTGGTGGGGACGGGCTGATGCTATGAGCCCTCCCCGGATCTCCTTCTGAGATTTCCTCGAGCTCTCCTGGGCGCGCTCGAGGCTGGTTGGGAGCTAGGAGTTGAAGTTCGGACCGAACGGCTATACTGTTGTTGTTTGGCTCTAGGCATGTCTTCGAAGTTTGCCTCTCGACGGTGCAATGAGGGAATAGAGTTGGCTGTCGGAGGTCTGTCCGAGCGGCTAGGCCTGGACCGATTACCCCGGTGGGACTTATGAGTCTCGCCTTGCCTCTTTCCGACGTTAGCGTCGGTTGTAAGAGGGGGTAGTCGGGCCAACACCTCCTTGATCTGCTGATTAGCTGTTGCTAGCTGGCTTCTCAGCTGAGTATTCTCCATCTCCACCATAGTGTAATAACCTGGGTTTGGATTAGGTGGCCGGGGCGCCGAACTTCCAGTGTCATCCTGGCCCACCGGTTGCTTGCCCGGCCGCTGTTGGACCTTAGGAATTTGTTCGCCGGGGATGGCGATATCATGTTGTTCCGTCTCGTTACCGTGTCTGGATCGAGTGGTCACCATAGTGGATGTTTGCGACAACACCAATCTAACTTGTTCTCAATGAAAGCACCAAACTGTTGACGCGGTTCTTCGCCAACAGGTATCTAAGAAAAGAAGAGGAAGGGATTAGTGCTTATGTTGAACCGAAATAGATGAATGATATTTTTAGGAATGGGCTCGTGACACAATTATGTTTTTAGGTGGTTCAAAGGTTAAAATCCTTCTACTCCACCAGTCAGTATTATTGCTATATGCTCGGTATTCTCTTACAGGGTACTTCTTACACAATAGAGTCCAACCCTTTGTAACTCCCAGGGTCTCCATAGTTATAGGAGAAGGCACCTAGGAGTTGGTAAAAAGGTCATCCCGTGACCTTCTTACCTATCATGTCAACACTGTGACATTCATGATTAATTCCTAAAACCTGACACATGAAGTGTGGTCTAATCAATAGATAAGGGGGATAATGGGCCGCACAGCCCAACCCAGTCGTGGGTGCCAGAATGCGCAGGTTCATGCTGCGTGTCCGAGAAGTCAGGGATATATCAGACACGTGATGTTTGATATATGCACGTTTACCTTGCGTGGTTGATTTTATAAGGGGTAACAACCTCCAACTCTAGCTCATACCACGAGCTGGATGCTTCCCTCGACCTGTGGCTTTCAAAGTCCAAACTCAGTCTAACCTTGGCGAACCCTTAGGTTACCTCGAGCTGAGGAGGTAGGATCTTTCAAGTGGCAGCTCCGGTCTTGGGGATGTCCACGTGGTAGACATGATTAGGCTGAATCTCATGATTAGGCCGTATCTCAGCTTGCTAACAGCCCTTGGGAAAACCAGGGCGTACAATGAGAAATTAGGGCGTTACAGAATAAAATACTAAAATATTTAATAATGAGTTTTTAAAATTTGAATGCGATCTCTACCATTGATTTAACAAGGTTAGAGTTCAGTGGGGCCTCATGACACTTTGATTTCGTCTCCGTACAGAAGGTGTTCACTGGACTTCTTAACATGGTTAAATTTCTTAGGATAGATGGACCTTTCATAGACTGATCCCTACGGTGACTATAGGAATTAAGTCTATAATAATCGAAACCATGGGTAGAACTCATAAAGTAAGATATATTTTTAACTCTCGCCTACCGAGACACATGAGTTTTCGTTACTTTGATCAAATGGATAAGTAGTTAATAAAAGTCAATGACGTTTTATCAATTGAGATATTACTCTATTTAACTAAGTGAATATTTGCGACTCTCGCCTACTGGAACACATGTGTTTATGGCTAGTTAAAGTACCTAAGAAATAGAAGATAAGTATTTTAGTATTTTACTTATCTCAAAACATTTTGTATGTTATGCTATTTCTAATAATTTAATGAATAAATGATTGTCAAGCAATGCGTTGATTTCTACTTAGTTGATAATCGTAGCTCTAGGCTTCCCCCCCATACACTTTTTAATCTCTAAAGGCTTCCCACCCCATACTCTCTCTAATCTCTAAAAGGTTACTCTATGGTGAGAACCTCGCTATATGTTTGTCCAATATCAATATGGTGTTGATTATGGACAACATTGAGTTCTTGATAATCAATGATATTCCTATTTTTCCTTTGCAACGATCACCAAATTTCTTCAAAGAGGATTGTTGATAGTTCGAGCAAAGGAAACGATGCTAATTCTACTAAACAAGCTCAAGGAGAAGCTGCTTTAAGCTTTTCTTTGAAGAGAAAATGAGCAAGAAATTCAAACAAAAATAGCAAGAAGTCCATTAGCAAGGCACAAAATGCTCCAAAGCATTTTGGAGCAAGGCCTGATTATAAGTAAACAAAAAGGGCTGTGTTTCCAACTTCAAGGAGACTGTGAATTGGAACAAGATTGGTCAGCACTCAAGGCATATGGAACCCAAGATAACGAAATTTGTCTTGGATGCACGTGATTTTAGAGGATGATACTTTGATTTTGGATCGCTGAATCAAAATCTACTAACACATGCATGTACCTTTTTACAACTTTTTAGCACTAGGAAACCCATGAAGGATAAAAAGCCACAACTTGGAATCCATCAAGGGTTGTTCGTATCAAACAAGGCAAAATGATAAGATTGAATGTATTTTGGAAATAAAAATAATTTTGTAAGACAATGGTTATTTTATTCCGATTTTCAATGGAAATTTTTAATTTTAGTTTTTCTTATTACATCAACAACAATTTGTAGTTACTTTCACAAGTAATTAAATCCTATTTCTTTCAATAGATGTGAATTGTGGGGTGGATGTATTAAAAATGGGCTATACCTATTGCAACTAAATGAAACCTATGTTCTAAATTATGAGTTGTTTAAGATAGCTAAATCTAGGAATGTTAAACGACAAAAGGTCAATAACGTTAGAAATGACGTACCTTTGGCATTTTCGATTTGGTTATATTTGCTATGATAGGATTCAAAGACTAACAAAGGCTGGGCTTTTGAGGGAACTCACCTAAGGTGACCTACCTATTTGAGAATCTAGTCTTGAGGGTAGAATGACAAAGCATCCATTTCTGTGATAGGAGAAAGGGCCAAAGAATCACTAGGGCTAGTATGTTCAAATGTCTGGGGACAATTGCATGTTCATGTGAGGGGTGGTTATGAGTATTTTGTCACCTTCATCGATGATTGCTCTAGAGACTCATGTAAGTACCTAAAACATGGGAATTTTGAGAATTTGTTAAGAAGTTCAATGAATTCATTGATGTGGCTGTCTGATTGGGGTGGATGATATTTGGATAATTAGAACCAAGATCATTTAATTTAACTTGGAGAATTTTCTAAAGCAACTGTCCCAAGGACTTCGCAACATAACGGTGTTGCTGAGCGATGTGAATCATGCGTTTATGAAAATGTGTGTTCTATGATAAGCTATTCAACTCTACTGACTTCATACCCATATATTTTCTGAAGACATATTACCTAGATTGCATATGACATTTTTTAAATGTTGTGCCGTATCAATGCTGTCAACAAGACACCGCTAGAATTATGGAATGGTCGTAAACCTGGTTTACGTCATTATGGAATTTGGGGGTGTCCTGTTTATGTTCTGGATAACGACTACATAATGAATTGCAAGTCTCGTAGCAAAATAGTATTAGATGGAAAAGCGAAAAAATATTATTTTATCCTCACCGACCCAAGTCGATGAAAACAAGGTAGATTTAGAAACAACTAATCCAAGTCAGAAATTTACGATGCCTCATCGTAGGGGGAGGGTTTCTTGGAACATGGTACCTACGAAATTGATAGTGAAACCCGCAAGTGGGTTGGGGACACAAGTAACAATGATTTGTTGGCCTATAAACAGGAAATGGGGAAGTCTAAAAGGGATATTTGACTCGAAGCCAAGTACCAGGAAATAGAGTCTAAGTACTCTTAATTTGTCCATGGGGTGCAAGCGGATCTATAAGAAAAAGAGAGGAGCTGATGGAATTGTTGAGACATTTAAGGCTTGACTAGTGGTAGAGAGAGAAAGGTTACTTAGAGAAAAAAATTTCTCCGATAGCCATGTTAAAATTAATTTAGTATACTCATATCCATAGCCACAACTCTTGATTAAGAGATAAGGAAAATGACATTAAAGAAGCATTTTTAATGTCTATCTTGATTAGATTATTTACATGGATCAATTAAAAGGATTTAAAGTAGTTGGACAAGAATGTTAGCAAGCTAAGTAGGTCAATCTATGAACTTAAACAAGCTTTGCGCTCCTGGAATTAAGGTTAAATGGAAACATTAAGATCCATGGTTTTAAACAAAATGTAGTTGACCCTTGTGTTTAAAAACATAGGGAAAAAGACATTGTGGTGTTCTTAATCCTTTATGTAGAAGATATCTTACTCATTGGAAACAATGTCAAGAAATTATCATACATAAGGAACTAGCTGGAAACGAAATTCCAGATTACGTTGTATCAAGTCATGTTCTTGGTATCCAGAACACCAGGGATAGAAATAACTGAATTTTTTCTCTAACTCAAGCGACCTACTTAGATGAGAATTAAAAAGTTGATTTCCTTAATTGCTTTGGTCAAAAGGTTAAATGATTGAGATCTCATAACTGTCATTAAGTTAACTAAATATCATTTATAAGGAACTTAGTGGGAGTTAAGGATAAAATACAGACGATGGGTAAAACGGTAGTTTGCACCAAGCTCGTCAGTAAGTCATCGATAGAGGATTGACTGACTATAATGGTTATAACAATGTATAACGTATTTATGGTTTGGAAAATACGTTCTATGAATTCAAGAGTTCAATTCGAAGTCTATAGTAGAGTCACGAAGAATTAATAAGCTAGTGAAATTATTCATAAATAAATTCACGCTAACTTGTTGGAGCTTGATTTCATGGATACATGGTCCCTGCATCACCTTTGAGTAAATTATCTAGAATGTCTCAATTAATTAATTTAATTATCAATTAGGATTTTTAAAGTTGACTAGGTCAATTTTGGAAAATTTATAGAGATATGAGATTTAGAGAATAAAAGAGAATATTTGGGTAAAATTATTAATATTGATAAATTAGTGTCAATATAACTAAATAATATTAAATCAAGTTTCAAATTATAATCAGTTAATTTGGATAAGAATTTAATTAATTAATTAAACTAAATAAATAAGAGGTTTTGAATTTAGTCCTGTTGATGCGGTTCTTCGCCAACAGGTAATTAAGAGAAGAAGAGAAAGGGATTAGTGCTAAATGTTGAACCAAAACAGATATATGATCTTAGAAAATGAAAGAGATGACTCAAGGCACGTTTTTTAAGTGGTTCAAAGGTTAAAATCCTTCTACTCCACTAGTCAATATTATTTCTATATACTGGATATTTGATTACAGGGTCTTTTTTACAAGAGATAATCCAACCCTTATTTATTCCCAGGGTCTCCATATTTATAGGAGAAGGCACCTGGGAGTTGGTAAGAAGGTCATCCCGTGACCTTCTTACCTATCGTATCAACTCTGTGACATTCATGATTAATTCCTAAACCTGATACATGAGTGTGGTCAAATCAATAGGTAAGGAGATAATGGGCCGCACGGCCCAACCCAGTCGTGGGTGTCTGAATACGCACGTTCCTGCTGCGTGTCCGAGAAGTCAGGGGCATATCAGACACATGATGTTTGATATATGCACGTTTACCTTGCGTGTGTTGACTTTACGAGGGGTCATAGCCTCCATATCCAGCTCATACCACGAGCTGGATGCTTAACTCGACCTTCGGCCTTCAGAGTCCGGACTCAAGTCTTAGGCAATCTTGGCGAACCCTTGGGATGCCTCGAGCTAAGGAGGTACGACCTTATGACGGAAGCTCCGGTTTTGGGGATGTCCACAAGATAATCATGATTAGGCCGCAGCTCAGCTCGCTAATCAGCCCGTGGGAAAATCAGGGCGTACATCTGCCCCCCAAGCCCCTGCTCGTGGTATACGATGTCGGATAAGGCCACAGTAGGGGATTTTAGGCTTCCCCATGAACTCTTCACATTCCACATCTTACGCAGGCGCCTGATACGTGGAACATCGTGGTTGGTGACAGTACGTCTTACGAGAACCGCATTTAATGGCCTAGCCTATGCCCAGCCGTCGTTTCGTATTTCGATTGGAGGGCCTTGGATCCCACATCAGGGCCATCCAACGACCCTCTATACGTGACCCTTCACGTATATAAAAGGGGTGGCCACCCTACGCATGGGCCACCCTTTCATTTGAAATTTCTCAGAACTTCTCTCCTTCTTCTCTCTTCATTTCAGAAGAAAAAGAAACCCCCTTCTCTGCGATCGCCATTCGCAGTTGCTTAAGAAGCTTAGACGTAAGGATTTCTTCAAAGCTTTGGAAGCAAACACTCCAATGAAGCTCCCACCTAGGCGACACCTTCATCCACCTCCCAGCCAAACACTGTAAGTCTCCTGACCATGTGTGTTTTGAAAATATTTTTCACTGTAGCTTAGGTAAATATTTACTGTAGCCACATGCAAGGGTTTACTGGTTTTTTGAGGGTATGAAGGGCGAAAGCCTGTTAGGATAGGGTAGTTTTGCTGTAGGAAAACGTTTGGGAGTATGGTTCACAGGATGCATTTTCTGGGGAAAATTTCTGGGTAGGAATTTTGGTATTTTAGTTCAAAGATATCCATAATTTAGGTCTAAAACCGGGTAGCTTAGGGGACACGCCTCACAGGCGGTTTTGCCTTCCTTGACTATTGAAACTTTCCCCCCCAAGGCAAATTCTATCCTGACCCTCCTGACACACGAATTCCGAGCAATCTGGGATTTGTTGGGAGCACAGACACGTGTTCATAGAACCGTGTTGTCTCACTCTCAATGGGCTGGGCTTACCTCAACTCGTGCAAATAACATTTTTGTTCGTTAGGCGACCAGATGGCACCAAAGAGGAATGTCCCACAGAAGACCGTTGGCAGCTCGGCCTCCCAGCAGGACAGAGGAAAAGCGGTGATGCCCGACTCCCCGATCCCCCGCTTTGGGCCGGCAGTGGAGAAGGAGCTTGAGGTGGCTCCTGATGCATTTTTTGAGGCAGAGAGGATCGTCTCAAAGATTACCGACCAGACTAAGGTCAATAATATATTCCTCTCCCACAACATTGCGCTGGGGAGGACGTCAGTGATTGCCTGACCTCCCGCGGAAGGCGAGCGGAGCTGTGCGCCGCTTGACGAATCGTTCGCGGCCTGGAGCGACGAGCATTTTAAGGCAGGGGCCTTCCTCCCGTTGGATCAGTATTTTGCTAACTTACTGAATTACGTGAGGTTGGCCCCATTTCAACTCCACCCCAACTCTTATCGGTTGTTGGCGGGGTTGAGATACTTGTTTTAGAAGCACGAGTGGGAGGTCCCCACTCCTGCGGACATTTTATACTTCTTCTGCCTCAAGGCCAGCCCGGATCAGCGGGGGCGAGGCGACGGGTTTTACTACTTAACCTGTTTTCCCAATACGGTTGCGGTCATCGAGCTGCCCAGCCACCCCAACGACATCAAGGATCAGTTCTTCATGTCGACGAGGTTCAGAAACTGCGAGCTCCACTACTTCAATCGTCCTCATAAGTGTTTTGTATCCTTAGCTCGTAAATTAAGTGTCGTTTTAGCTCCTCCCGTATCCCTTTTTGACTTAGACCAATCATGCAGCCATCTTCGCGAGGACAGAGAAATCTGTGACCCTCGGGGCCCAATATGAGACATTGGCAGGCTTGCCCCCCAGTGAGAAAGATTACCGCGTGCTCGTAACGGACGAGACGATGGTGGACTGCAAGCTGATTTTCCCAAATCAGACTTTGAACTTAAAGTGGCCCCGGGGGCTTCCCCCAGCTCGTGACACCAGACCCATCATCATGGAGGAGGTCGCGGGGGATGAAGATGAGGAGGACGAGGACAACAAAGTTCCGCTCGTGAGGAACAGAAAGCGGGCTTTGGAGGTTGCCCAAAGGACGGGCGAGGAGAGGATCTAATCCGGAGCAGCCGCGGGTCCTTCTGGCCAAGGTAACCCTTACATGTTTAGGAATCTAGATAGGGCCACAGAAGACCCCCGGCTGGCTAGGTTAAATCCTAGGCAGCTCGTCCATCATCACCGAAGTGATCCGGACCTGAACACAACCCTACACCATTGTGTCGACCGGCTTGTGCTGGATTACCAAGATAGCCGGCCTAGGGGTACCGTAGTAGTAGATAACACCCTAGCCTTTAGGTCGATCCTATTTGAGGAGTATAGGACTAACCTTTGGACATGGCCATCACTCCGGAGGGGTGCCGTAGCTCCGGGGCTTAGGCAATATGTAGAGGAATCTAGCCCTGAGTCAGACTCGGACCCAGAACTTGCGCCATCTTGGGAAGTAATCGGCTTAGATTCTTCTTCTAGCTCGGGGGGTAGGATTCCCTTAGTATACATATACTTGACTTCCTCTTTTCCCCTTTATTTTTGTCTCTGTATGGTTGCTAACTCGTACTAACCATGTTTTTGTTTTGACAGAAGAGATGTCTCAGCCCGAGGAGAGCCTGCGAGGTGCGGTCTTTGGGGGGAACACCGCAGCTGGGGCCGCTAGGCCAAGAATGAAGAGGCTCCGGATGTCCAAGAATGCTGCCGGGACCCCCACCAAGTCTCCTGCAAAGGAGAAGGAGCAAGCGCCAGCTGCACAGGTCACGGGAGCAGTTCTTCCTACTGCATGGGGAAGCAACATGCCTCCACCGGCTCCGCGAGCTCCAGCCGCCGCTTGGGACGCAGGAACGGAGGTCGAGACTTTGGCCATTGTACCATCCGATGTACGCATCCCAGTCAATCCCCAGGACCTGGGGAAGATCCCTGAGGCCTTTCGGGGAACGGTGTATGAGTCGGCGAACTACGCCTTCAGCCATATATATGAGTTTACCGAGAAGGAGCTCCGGGCCATCGAGACAATGAACCCAGTGGCCGTGCTGGATTCTTCACTGAGCATGACCCTGACGGTAAGCTGACTTACCCTTTTATGGATGTTTATTATTACACTTTGCCCTGTTTTTTCTCTTTTTTCTAAGGCAATTGTCTTTTCACCTTCGCAGAGCGCCGTTGCCCTTCACAGGAGCATCGCCAGGACCAAAACTCAGCTCGAGGACATGAGGAGCGAGCACCAGACTACCCTGCAGGCGGCTAAGGATGCCTTGGCGGCCTCACAGGTCGAGTTGGAGAAAACTTGCTCGAAGGTCCAAGAGCTTGAGACCTCTCTCGCCACCTCGCGGAAAGACCTAGATGCCACAAAGACTGAGGTCCAGGCCGCCCAGGCTGCCCTAGAGGCCGAGCGGACAACTTCGGAAAAGTCCTTGGAAGATCTGTTCTACCATTGCTGGGCCAACAATCCAGACGCTGACTTCTCCTTCATGTCAGCGAGCCTCTGGGAGCGCTTGCTGGTGAAGTTCCAAGCTCTCCTTGATAAAGAGGCGCCCTCTGAGACCGAGGAAGGCTCTGGCGCAGCTGAGCAAGGCGAGACGGTGACCTCCAAGGGGCCACCTAGTGGAGCTTAGGGCGTTTCTTCTCTTGTGCCCTTCACTATCTTTTTAATATTATATATTTTTTTATGTAACCCTTGCATGAGGTGCTTCCACCTCGAGACAATTTGATTCAACGCTTTCAATTGGTCCTCTTTTTTTTTTTTGCCTTTACGCGTTTTGGTTACAATTTCTTGAAAAACTTAGTTCGCGCTAATCTTTATCCATACCTTGAGCTCTTTAGGAAGAGCAACGATCAATAGATTTAAATAAACTTCTAAGTTTTATGACCCGGTTAGGACCAGGAACTTAATTTGAAAACTTAGTTCGCGTTAACTTTTATCCATATCTCGAGCTCTTTAGGAAGAACAACGATCAATAGATTTAAATCAACTTCTAAGTTTTATGACCCGGTTAGGACCAGGAACTTAATTTGAAAACTTAGTTCGCGTTAACTTTTATCCATATCTCGAGCTCTTTAGGAAGAACAACGATCAATAGATTTAAATCAACTTCTAAGTTTTATGACCCGGTTAGGACCAGGAACTTAATTTGAAAACTTAGTTCGCGTTAACTTTTATCCATATCTCGAGCTCTTTAGGAAGAACAACGATCAATAGATTTAAATCAACTTCTAAGTTTTATGACCTGGTTAGGACCAGGAACTTAATTTGAAAACTTAGTTCGTGTTAACTTTTATCCATATCTCAAGCTCTTTAGGAAGAACAATGATCAATAGATTTAAATCAACTTCTAAGTTTTATGACCCGGTTAGGACCAGGAACTTAATTTGAAAACTTAGTTTGCGTTAACTTTTATCCATATCTCGAGCTCTTTAGGAAGAACAAGGATCAATAGATTTAAATCAACTTCTAAGTTTTATGACCTGGTTAGGACCAGGAACTTAATTTGAAAACTTAGTTCGCGTTAACTTTTATCCATATCTCGAGCTCTTTAGGAAGAACAATGATCAATAGATTTAAATCAACTTCTAAGTTTTATGACCCGGTTATATCCAGGATAAGACTTAGTTAGCATTAACCCTTATCAATATCTCGTGTTTTTTAAGAAAAACAACGGTCAATCGATATGAATCAACTTCTAAGTCATTAAGGAGACCTAGTTATATCTAGGTACCATATGCCCCCCAAGTAACTGGGAAAGGATCTTTCGTGGTTACTTTAGATCACACTTGAAAACATGTACAAAAAAAAAAAAAAACTGATTCATATTGCTTATTACATGAAAAATGGCCTTCCGGGCCTTACAAGTGAATCATTGATAATATTTCTTTAAATGGATGGCGTTCCAAGTCCGCGGGACTGCCCTCCATCAAGCCGAGCTAACTTATAAGTTCCCTCCTTAATGACCTCGATGACTTGATATGGTCCTTCCCAGTTTGGTCCCAACACTCCATCTTTGGGGTCCCTACTGGCTAAGAAGACTCTCCTTAGGACCAGGTCACCAACGCCGAAGGCGCGCTTTTTGACTTTGGAGTTGAAATAGCGAGTGATCTTTTGCTGATAGTGGGCGAGCTGGAGTGCGAATCTTCTCGCCTTTCATCAACTAGGTCAAGGGAATTGCACACGAGCTTGTGGTTGCGGTCCTGGTCGTAAGATTGGACCCTATACGAAAGCACCTTAATTTCCACGGGGAGGAATGCCTCACTCCCAAAGGTCAAGGAAAAAGGAGTATGACCCATAGGAGTCCGATGCGAGGTCCGGTATGCCCATAGGACCTGGGGGAGCTGTTTCGGCCAGACCCCCTTCGCTTCATCTAACCTCTTCTTGAGGCTCACCTTTAGAGTCTTGTTGGCAGCTTCGACCTGGCCATTAGCCTGAGGATAGGCCATGGAGGAGAAACTTATCATAATTCCATGCTTTTCACAAAACTCGGTGAACAGGTCGCTGTTGAACTGAGTGCCGTTATCGGAAACGATCTTCTTGGGTAGGCTGAATCGACAGATAATGCCTTTAACCACGAAGTCAAGCACTTTTTTGGACGTTATCGTTGCCAAAGGTTCTGCCTCAGCCCACTTTGTAAAGTAGTCAATGGCTACCACGGCGTAACGGACTCTGCCTTTTCTAGTGGGGAGGGCGCCAACCAAGTATATCCCCCAAAAGGCAAACGGCCATGGGGACAAGATCATCTTTAGCTCGACTGGAGGAGCTCGGGCAACTGCGACAAACCACTGGCATTTGTCACACTTCTTCACATATGAGATCGAGTCTTTGGACAGAGTTGGCCAGTAATATCCTTGCCTCAGGACCTTTAAGGCCAAGCTTTTCCCCCTAGTGTGGTCTCCACAAAATCCTTCGTGCACTTTCTGGAGGATGGCCTTTGCTTCGTTTGGAAGAACACAGCGGAGGAGAGGTAGGGAGTGCCCACGTCGGTACAACACCCCATCAACTATCGTATACCTAGGAGCTTGGTACAGGAACCGCCGTGCATCGTTACGTCCTTCGGGCAGCTTGCCCTCGACGAGATATTCAAGGATGGGGGTCATCAAGGTCGGTCTGGTATCGATCATCTCGACCTCCGTCCTGACTTCTTCTACACTTGGTTTTTCCAAAAATTCTATTGGTACTAGCCCCAAGGTCTCTGTCTCTCCAGAGGTGGCGAGCTTGGCAAGAGCATCTGCATTGGCGTTCTGCTCTCGAGGTATCTGCTCGATCGAGCCTCGCTCAAACGCGGACAGCTCAACTTTTACCTTTGCTAGATAGGCAGCCATCTTGGGTCCCCGTGCTTGATATTCGCCCAGAACCTTGTTTACCACGAGCTGGGAGTCACTGAAGCACTGGATGGAGCTCGCCTTCAACTCCTGGGCTATCCTCAGTCTTGCTAGCAAAGCTTCATATTCGGCCTCGTTGTTGGAGGCTTTGAATCCGAATCTCAGCGCCGAGTGGAATTTATGTCCCTCGGGGGATATCAAAATGATTCTAGCTCCGGAGCCGCTCTCGTTGGATGAACCATCCACAAAGATTCTCCACGACGATTGGGGCGAGGTGACTCGGGGTGAGTCTTCTGCGGGACCGTCCCGGAATCCCGTGCATTATGCTACGAAATCGGCCAGGGCCTGACTTTTTATAGCAGTTCGTGGAGTGTACAAAATCTCAAACTGACTGAGTTCGATTTCCCATTTCAACAAACGTCCCGATGCTTCAGGTTTTTGCAAAACCTGCCTTAGAGGCTGATCGGTCATGACGTGTATTGAGTGGGACTGGAAATACGGCCTGAGCTTTCGCGAGGCCATGATAAGGCAGAACGCCAATTTCTCCATCAACGGGTATCGGGATTCAGCCCCGAGAAGTCTCTTGCTGATGTAGTAGACTGGCTTCTGAACTCGGTCCTCTTCTCGTACCAATACGGCACTAGCTGCATCCTCAATGACAGTCAGGTAGAGAAAAAGAGGCTCTCCTGCTTTGGGTTTGGATAGAACGGGCGGCTCGGCCAGATGTGCCTTCAAGTCGAGGAATGTGCTTTCGTACTCTACTGTCCTTTCAAACTTCTTGTTTCCTCGGAGCAGGTTGTAGAATGGCAAACACTTATCGGTGGACTTGGAGATAAACCGATTGAGGGATGCCACTCTTCCTGTCAGGCCTTGGACATCTTTTCGCGACCTGGGCGAGGGAAGCTCGAGCAGCGATCTGATCTTGTCGGGGTTTGCTTCGATTCCTCGGGTATTGACTATGAACCCCAGGAATTTCCCTGACACGACTCCAAAAGTGCATTTCTGTGGATTGAGCCTCATGCCATATTCTCGTAGTATCTTAAAACATTCTTCGAAGTCGGAAACATGGTTATCGGCAGTCTTTGACTTGACTAGCATGTCATTAACGTACACTTCCATGTTTTTACTGATATGTTCTGCGAACATTCTATTTACTAACCTTTGGTAGGTAGCTCCGGCGTTCTTCAGCCCGAACGGCATGACCTTGAAACAATAGACGTTAGTCGGGGTCATGAAGCTGGTGTGTTCCTGGTCCACCGGATTCATCGCGATCTGATTGTAGCCTGAGTACGCGTCCATAAAGGACATGAGTTCGTGCCCTGCCGTGGCATCCACCAACTGATCAATCCTTGGCAATGGAAAGCAATCCTTGGGGCAGGCTTTATTCAGGTCGGAGAAGTCGATGCAGGTCCGCCATTTCCCGTTAGGCTTTGGAACTAGCACGGGGTTGGCAACCCATATTGGAAACTTGGCTTCACGGATAAAGCCGCATTTCTTGGAACTAGCACGGGGTTGGCCACCTCTTCCTTCAAGGCTTCAGCTCGAGCTGTTCCTAGGCGTCTTTGCTTCTGGGACTTGGCGGGAATGCTTTTATCCAGATGAAGCGTGTGCATGATGACATTCGGGCTGATTCCCACCATGTCCTCATGGGACCATGCAAACACGTCCATGTTATCCCGCAAAAACATAGTCAGCTCTGCCTTCCTCTTGCTACAGAGGTTTTTTCCGAGTTTGACCATCCGTGATGGATTATGCGGATCAATGTTCACTTCCTCAAGCTCCTCAATCGCCTGGAGCTCGGATCTGTCCTAGCCTATTCGGGGGTCAATGTCCTCTCTTAAGATAACATTTTCCCCTTCGACACTTAGAGGTTTCTCAATCTCAGGATCAGCTAAGGGTTCCTAAGATTCCTCTTCACCATCTTGAATGGCCATTGCCAGCTGCCCGGGTTTAGACTTTCCCTTAATAGAAATGCTGTAGCATTCCCTGGCAGCGAGCTGATCACCACGAACAGTGCAGATTCCCATGGAAGTAGGGAATTTCATCGCGAGGTGGCGAATGGAAGTGACGGCCTCGAAGGCCATGAGCGTCGGTCGTCCTAAAATGTCGTTGTAGGCCGCGGAACAGTCAATGACCACGAACTCGAGGAGTTTGGAAACTGTCCGAGGTCCTTCTCCTAGGGTGATCACCAGCTCAATCGTCCCTATTGCTGCTGATCCTTCTCCTGAAAATCCATACAACACCATGGAGGTTGCCTTCAGCTCGGCGATAGTCAAACCCATCTTCTCCAACGTGGAGCAAAATAGGAGGTTCACCGAGCTCCCGTTGTCGATTAGCACCCTTCTCACCCTCCGATTAACAAGCTAAACTGCCACGACCAGAGGGTCATTGTGAGGGAACTGGACATGGCCCGCATCTTCCTCCGTAAAAATGATTGGTTGCCTCTCCAATCGCTGCTGCTTTGACTGACGCTGCTCCGGGACGAACTCAACTCCATTATGAGTCTTTAGTTCGTTCACATATCTCTTATGGGTGTCTCTGCTCATGCCGGCCATATGTGGACCTCCAGAGATGGTGGATATTTCTCCTCACACCATAGGAGGAGGGACGTCCTGATCTACCCGAGGGCCGGGCTGACTGGCCGGGACTTCTGGAGCAGGTTGGTTTGCTGGAACCCTGTTCCGTGCGTATTGAGTCAAGGGGCCGGCTCGAATGAGAGTCTCGATCTCATCTTTCAGATGCCTACAATCGTCAGTATTGTGGCCAACATCGTTATGAAAACGGCAAAACTTGGAGGTGTCTCTCTTCCCCTTGTGGTGCTTTAATGGCTCCGGCCTCTTCCAGGGGACTCGAGTAGAGTTGACTAGGAAGATATTCTCCCTGGACTGGGTGAGATCAGTATAAGTCGCGAAGACGGGCTTAAACTTGTCTATGGAATTATTCTTCTTTTGGTCGCGCTGACTGTTTTCGCCATTTCCCTTTCTTTTGCCTCCACCGGGCTGGTTGTTCTATGTGACGTTTTGGGTCGCTGCCACGACCTCCGTCCCCACTCCAGCGGGCTGCTTGGGGATCTGGCTGGTTCCCGCAGCTGAGGCTTCAGCTTCCTCAAAGTTTATCCATTCTTGGGCCCTGTTAAGGAATTCGTTAACCGAGCTGACTCCCTTCCTTTGTATATCCTTCCAGAGGTCTCCTCCGACGAGGATTCCAGTTCTCATGGCCATGAGCTTGGAGTTATCATCCGCGTCTCTGGCTCGAGCGGCGATGTTCGCAAACCTGCTCAGGTAGGCCTTCAGAGTCTCACCGGGCTGCTACCTCACGTTGGCCAGGGAGTCGGCCTGAACATGGGCGGCCTGGGAGGCTCGGAATGCCCTTTTGAAATCTGCCGGGAAAGTCTTCCAGGAGTTGATTGACTGTCTTTTACTTTTCTTGAACCACTGCCTGGCAGGTCCAGTCAGTGTGGAAGGGAAGATTAAACATCTCAGCTCGGGGCCAATGTTGTGGGCCATCATGAGGGTGTTGAACATCCCTAGATGGTCCGATGGGTCTCCGTCCCCATTGAACTTTGACAAGTGAGGCATACGGAAACCAGATGGGTGCGCCGTTGCTGCTATACTGGGGGCGAAGAGTTCCATCTCGTCCCCTAAATCATATTCATCTTTTTCTTTTTCTGACAGGAGCTTCCTCATCAGCTCCTCCATCTGAGTCAGGCGCTCGAGGGTTTGGTCCTGATGTCCTTGGTTATCCAGGGGCTGTTCAACAGCTCCAGATCCATTGTACATATTTGGTGGGTTATTGCCCCTCCTATCTTAAGATAGGTTATTTGGGACATTCCCTCCATTACGTACTTCGGATAGAGCCCCCCCTGAGCGATCATGGCCATCTCCTCCTGCCTATTCCCCTCTATGAGAGTTAAGGAGATCTCGCAAGTCGCCTCCCTGGGTGGTTTGATGACTTTGTGCCGAACTCAAACACTGACGTAGGTCTCCCCCAGAGAGATCACTCCGGCGACTGCCGGTTTGGTGGCTCCTGCTGGATAGGCTTGGAGTCCGCCTTTGGTGCTGAGGATCTGAGCTTTCCCTTGGCGCCCTGCTACGCCGGGAAGGTCCAGCTGATGGCGGGTTTCTCCTACTACTCCCATAGGCTAGGATATCTTGGACAGGCCGAGGAGGAGACGGATATCTGATTGGAGAATGAGGATGCCTGACTGGAGAGACGATCCTAGTTCTGTTAGGACGGATCAAGTTTGGTGGTGGCCTTTCGGCCCTGCCAACCTGCTGGTCCCACGCCTGGCGATCTGGACGAGGCGCAGGTCAGTTGTTGGGGACGGGCTGATGCTGCGAGCCCTCCCCAAATCTCCTTCGAGAATTTCCTCGAGCTCCCCTGGGCGCTCTCGAGGATGGTTAGGAGCTAGGAGTTGACGTTCTGACCGAACGGCTGTATTGCTGTTGCCTGGCTTCAGGCATTTCTTCGAAGTTTGCCTCTCGGTGATGTGATGAAGGAGTGGACTTGGCTATCGGAAGTCTATCCGATTGACTATGCCTGGACCGGTTACCCCTGCGAGACTTAGGAGCCTCGCCCTGCCTCTCTCCGACGTTAACGTCGGTTGTGAGAGGGGGTAGTCGGGCCAGTACATCCTTGATCTGCTAGTTAGCTATTGCTAGATGGCTCCTCAACTGAGCATTCTCCATCTCCATTGCCGTGTAATAACATGGGTTTGGATTAGGCGGCCAAGGCGCTGAGCTTCCGGTGTCATCCTGGCCCGCCGGCTGTTTTGTAGGCCGCTGTTGGGCCTCTGCAACTTGTTCACCAGGGGTGGCAGTATGATGAGCCTCCTGCCCATCATGCTGCTCTGTCTCGTTACCGTGCCTAGATCGAGTAGTCACCATAGTTGGATGTTTGCAACAACACTAATTGAACTTGCTCTCAATGAAAGCACCAAACTGTTGACGTGGTTCTTCGCCAACATGTAATTAAGAGAAGAAGAGAAAGAGATTAGTGCTAAATGTTGAACCGAAACAGATATATGATGTTAGAAAATGAAAGAGATGACTCAAGACATGTTTTTTAAGTGGTTCAAAGGTTAAAATCCTTCTACTCCACTAGTCAATATTATTGCTATATACTGGATATTTGATTACAGGGTCTTTTTTACAAGAGATAATCCAACCCTTATTTATTCCCAGGGTCTCCATATTTATAGGAGAAGGCACCTGGGAGTTGGTAAGAAGGTCATTCCGTGACCTTCTTACCTATCGTATCAACTCTGTGACATTCATGATTAATTCCTAAACCTGACACATGAGTGTGGTCAAATCAATAAGTAAGGAGATAATGGACCGCACGGCCCAACCCAATCGTGGGTGTCTGAATATGTACGTTCCTGCTGCGTGTCCGAGAAGTCAGGGGCATATCAGACACGTGATGTATGATATATGCATGTTTACCTTGCGTGTGTTGACTTTACGAGGGGTCATAGCCTCCATATCCAGCTCGTACCACGAGCTGGATGCTTAACTCGACCTTCGGCCTTCAGAGTCCGGACTCAAGTCTTAGGCAATCTTGGCGAACCCTTGGGTTGCCTCGAGCTAAGGAGGTACGACCTTATGACGGAAGCTCCGGTTTTGGGGATGTCCATGAGATAATCATGATTAGGCCGCAGCTCAGCTCGCTAATCATCCCGTGGGAAAATCAGGGCGTACAAGTCCCAATTGGGATTTAAATTCAAAACAAAGATATTCGGCTCAAGTCCATTTGTGGAAGCCCAAGGCTTTTATCATTTTGTTTATTATTTTAATTAATTTTAATTTAAATTTAAATATAGCCCATTAATTTTCCTATATAAGGAATACGATATCTAGGGTTTTCAAAAAACAAAAAAAGTTAGTCTCAGTAGATTTATTGGGTAAGTGAAAACTTAGACAATCTAATCAACAACTATAAATGAGAAACAATATATAAATAGTAAACTTAAATAATAAATCCCATTGAAATTCCAGGGTCTCTACACCCAATCAGGGGTAGTAATCGACACCTCTTTCCTTAACATTGGAACCAGTAACACCTTATGCACCTCTACGCATGCTAGGGTAAGGCTAATCTGTAGGCCCCTGGCCTATTCCTTATTAGGATTTCACAAGTCTATCAAATCTAGAGTCAAAACTCTTCTTTCCTTCCCAAACTATCTTATCCTTTTTAGTCCACAACACTCGAAGAAGTGCAAAGTCTCTAATCATGGAACTCCATGTTGCAATATTTAAATTTGTGAACTTTTATGTCTTTTCAATAAAGCAGACACTCCTGCCCTAACAATCCTTAATAACTTCATTGGTCTTTCGAACCGATTTTGAACCAGACTACTTCCTGTCCTTCATTTCATTTCCTGAATTGAGTACTTCTCATTCCCTATCTGACAATATTTTATTCAGAGTCAATTTAGTCATCGACTGACTTTCATCACCATGTCAATCCAATCAAGGGATTGTATTTGCCTCACTATCCCGAAAACTTTTATATTGGAGGTAAAATGCTTAAAGTCTAAGTCGTTCCTTCAGGTTCTCAGTTTGTTTGAAGGTAACCAATAATTCCAAATTCCAATCTTATACTCATCGCCCTCTAAGAACCTTTTCTAGAACATGGGAAATAAATGGTCTCACTCTGGCACTATCGACTTCGGTGTCCCACAGAGACGTACAGTCTCCCTTCCCACATATTCATTCTTATGATATCTCATTCACACAAACCTAAGTGTGCTAACCTAACATGTCAAGTCATAATTTCTCGTGTCCAGTCATCTCACTCGCTATCTGAGGTGATCCACCATTACGGTTCATACTTATATCCCTCCATACTCACTTGAGGATACCCTTGTAACGCCCTACTTCCTTAGAGTCGTTACTAAGTGAGTTTTAAGACAAAACAGTGTGCAGTGGACTCGCTAACCGAGGTTTTGAAACAAAAGTGTGACTAATTAAAGGTCAAGGCTGTAATCTTAGAAAAATGCGTTGTTTCAATAAAACTTCTAGTATTTAACATTTGGGATCCCAAAATGAGGTTTGAAAACTATTTACATCTTAAAATAAGTTTACAATTGATCAGTTATAAAAATCATAGATTATTACAGCCATTTTCAAATAAACCCCCAACCAAAGCAGTCGGGTAGGCCAAACATGTACGCGTCGCTTCACGCTCTCCGTACTCATGGTTGGTTGACTCAGTCTTTGCCCTTACCTGCAGCACGGAGCACCCGTGAGCCGAAGCCCAGCAAGAAAACTCATGCAGAACATAACATATGCAAATATACAGTTAATCATATCAGATAGTCCACAGATAAACAAGTCAACCATTAGACTAAGCAAACACGGCCATGCCGCCCCAGAAGCCTTACCGAAGCCTGGGGTATCGGTTCACACCGTAAGGATAACACATGTATCCTGTCCTGACTATAGCATCCCATGTGCTAAGTGTTACTTCCGGCCCCGCTGCCGCACCCGGCCTACGCCGCTCTCGGCCCTTGCAGTTCATTTTATTATAATCACACATATAGTATAACACAACAACATTCAAACAAATATCAATTCATTTAAATCTGCACCCTAACATGTAATGCAATATAGGGCCGTGCCCGGAAATCATCTCATCATGCAATATAAGGCCGTGCCCCGCAATCACACTATGGGCCCACGCCCTATCCTACGGGTGTTATAGTTTTCTTACCATTCCCTTCAATAGCTTAGATCACCTGACTCCTTGAGCACGATCCCACTCGAGCCTTAGCGCACACCTAGGCACAAACATAGGTCAAAGTCAACACCGAACCCCAAGTCCGAATACCTAGCCTCGGGACCAATCCCGAGCCCCCGGGAAGTCCTAAATCCCCAAAACAAAGTGGCGGAATCAAGCCCCGAACCCTAGGTCAAAATCCCTCATCAAAAACCCAAAAATCCACCTCTGTGAACAGTGCAGCGCTACAGCGCTCTAAAGAGGGCGCTGTAGCGCTACAAGCAGAACGCACCCCCCAGAACAGGGGCTAGCGCTACAGCGCCCACTGACTAGCGCTGTAGCGCTAGTTGCAGCCCAGCAGAACTCGAAAATCGCATCTTGCAATTTCCTTCAACCAATTCAACCCCAAACTTGTCCAAACCTTTTCCATACCCAAAATCAAGCTTATAACCATCTCACACTCATCCCAAGCATCCCAAGAACTCAAAACCCAAGCACATTCAACCCAAATCTCAAAATCTACCATGAACAACCCTAAACCAGAAATTCATGCAAACCACAAAGATAGAGTCTTAGAAATCACACCATTAATGCAATTTCGACCTTGATTCAACCCTAGGCCTCCTTAGCTTGTTCATCATCAAAGCTTGCCCAGAAATCCCCTAAAATTCCCATCAACTCAGCTCAAAACACAGCTCAAACCATCAAAACCCTTAAAACTGAAATCTCTAAAACTTACCTCAAAAGTTTATGTGTTCTTGCCAAATCTTCAAGTCTAACCCAAGATCCTTGATGCTCAGCCTATCCTTGCTCTCCACTAAGCTTTACTCCAAGAAAAATGGAGAGGAATGGTGCAAAAATGCACAAACCGACCCTTGTGACAACCCCTCTGTTTTCCCTCTTTTCTTTCTTTCCTTCAGCATTCTCACTCTCTAACAATCCCACTCACTATATAAAGCCTTATAAAATCTATCTTTAAAAGTCAAATGACCAAAATGCCCTCCCTATTAACTCTAAATCCTTTTGTCCAAATAGGGCCATTTTAATCATTTTACCCAATTCCCGCTAATCCTCAAGTGTCTCTAATATTTCCCCGTTGCTTTCCAACACCTGATAAACCACCAAATAAATATTCCCCATCA
Organism: Humulus lupulus; assembly: GCF_963169125.1. NCBI lineage: Eukaryota > Viridiplantae > Streptophyta > Magnoliopsida > Rosales > Cannabaceae > Humulus > Humulus lupulus. Next base: position 78,031,990 of record NC_084801.1, read on the forward strand.
TCAAAATTAATCTCAATCTATTCTCTAAATTCCTGCTTGTACCCCCAGGCTCGCCCCGAGCCGGGTATAAATTCCCGTCATGACTTTCTGCTAGCCTGCTCACTGGGATCGCCTCGAGTCACAAATCACAGATACATCCACATCACAATGTGGTCTCAACAATCATCACATATCAATGTAGTTATGCCTAACATGGCCAAAATTACAGTTATGCCCTTCTAACACGATCCGGGCCTACATGCATACTAATATACATAGTCATGCATCTTAGATAAACAAATAGTCATATAACATGCTTTAAATCATAATCATGCATTTAACTCATCAAATCACACATATATCCTATCATGCCCTCCTGGCACGCTAATCAAGGCCCTTAAGCCTTATTAGCTATTTTGGGTAGATACAACCCCAAAGTCATAATATCCTTTTTCGCTTCTGACTATCATTTCACATGGTTGAAAAGATTAGGCACTATGCCTCCCGATATACAAATTTTAGGTCTTAACACCCACTCAAACTTCCTGGATACAACAATCATAATCTCTACCTTAACGCCAACATCAATCATATCACACATCCGACCCTCATATCTTAACCTGCCCATGCTAAAATAGTAGGATTATTAACCATTCTTACAAGATCTTCTTTTTGTATTTCATTGTTCATATAGGTATGTCTTCCAGTTATCAATCACAGATCTCAGTCATTACCTCAACTTACTTTACTGTAATCCATTTCGAATCATACCACTAGCACAGACCTTTCTAACTGAAGGTGTGAGCCTCCACGTTAGTTTTATCTGAGTAGTAAAGGGTTTCAATGTGGGTCCTTCACTAGTTCCCACTAGTGCCTTTGTCATATGGTCAACCCCCTATAGGTGACAAAACACTTTAACTTTCATGCTACCGTATGCAATTCTTTTCCATAGGTGTCGTCATCTCACCATAACCGTGGCTATCTGGCATTACTGTCAACTCAACGCCTCGTGTAGAACATCTATGTTCTTATCCCATCATCCACTATGAAGCACGAACAATCATCTTTTTAGTCTACACATGAGCGCACCCTTGTCCTTGATTCACAACACTATAACTCCTTTGCTCGCTGGCGCCCAGCCGATTGAAGACGTTATGCTGTCGGGGCTGCCCCCCCAACGTTATGGCTCGCAATCCTATTTTCTCTCGATGGGGGTTCCCATCTCCACCTCTTTCCTCATGCTTCGACCAGCATTCCCCCTATCGGAATCAGCCTCATTGTAGTCATGGCCATCCCTAAACTGTGTCTGATTATGGCGTGATCGACTAGTCACACTATTTCCTCCTTTGGCTGGTATCTCCCGAGCATCAAAGGGTGGCCTGTGGAGGTCAGTGGGTCCCCGTGCATTATTATGCCGTGGGGGGGCCCTGACCGCAGAGCCTGACTCGTTGTGCCTTCTCTTTGTAGAAAGGCACTGCCCCTTACTCGATGGATTTGGCTCATCGTCCCCAGGGCTGCTAGGACTGCGGGGAGGCTGTCTGACCCTATTCTGCCTCTGGCGCTAAGGATTTCTACGACCAGCATGAGAGGGTGGCTATTGCCCAGGATCCCGAATCGGGACATGATCGTGAGCAACAGGTGGCTGCTCTAGCCTTTGAGGGCTTGCTGGCTTGAGCGGAGGACTTGGATTAAAGGCCCGTTGCGGTGGTGTACTTGGTGGCTGATCCGGTTGAGAAGCTGGGGCAGCTTGCCCTCGGACCAACTGAATGGCTGCTTCAAGAGCGGCCGTGTAATCTCTCTGCCGATGGCCCATTTCTGCCTACCGCTCATTCAGCTCCTGATGCTGACGTTCAATCTCCCTCTGTTGCAACGCCAAGGTCTCTAATGCATTCTCCTGATTGGCTGCAGCGCCAAGGTCCCTTAAAGCTTTTTTATTAAGCTCCCAATGAAAGCACCAAAATGTTGACCCTTGATTTGGCCAACGACACGGAGTCAAAATAACGACAAAGAACGAAAAGTAAATCAAGAAGGGAATCAAATGGGAAGAATGTGATCTACGTCCACTTAGTGTTCTTATTGATATTGAAACCCAATGCCGTGATCAAAGAACTAGGGTTCTTGAGTTTTACAAGCCTTAGGAGAATTACAACTTTCGGTGGATCATAATACTATGCTTTTCTCTCTGAATACCAAGATTAAAAGTCTAAGAATAAAAAATCCCTTCCTTGAGCCTTCTCATTCTTATTTATAGGCTCAAGGAGGTTACATCGGCCGATGGGCCTTAATTATCAAGGCAATAAAAAGGAAATATAATACATGTAGTTATTACAAGATTGTGCATCTTAAAGGAAATAAATAGAAACATGCGACTAGCCTGGTCACATCTAAATGCAGGATATGATGAAGCAATAATCATCTGGTTGATAAGCGAACAACGTCTCTTCTCTTCAAAACTGCCACGTGTAAGAAATTCTTGCCACATCATCAGGAGCCATTTTTGGGTAAACACATATCTACTAAAATTAATTATCATATAGGTTTGAAATTAACACTTAAAATTAATTCATGACCTTGTACTAGATTAAGCTACATTAATTATATGATTCATCAAATAAAGCATATAATCAAATAGGGCATTCCTAATCAAAACATATTGCTACTCATATGAGATTCATGTTTAATAAGATATTGTGTGGGTAATATGTATGGCATGTTACAATGCATGATAATGCTATTAAACACATTTAATACATTCAAACATTCAAAATATACAAGAAAACTATTTGTTTAATATAAACTTCTAATCACTTTGTAATCTCATTTTATTATCAATAAAAGAATTGAAATCATTGTTGACTTCGTCAATCACTTTGCTAACATGTTTTAGTATCATGATTATTTGTTTAATAATCAATCACTTTGCTCACATATTTTATTATCATGATTATTTGTTTAATATAAACTTCTATTAAATCCCAAGTATATAACTAATCAAATTTATAGTGACGTAATCACAGCGGAATATAAATATGATTATATGTTCAAAATAAGTCTGTCTAAGATTAGCCACTGCATAGGATTTACAGTGACTTGGAAATCTACGATATCATCTACTTACACATTGTAGTGTTATGTTTTTTCGAGAACATTAGCAAATTAGATAAGATCGGATGTATTTGTTAAATCACACTGGACCGATATTGACAATAGACAGGATAATTAAACATATCGTTATTATATATTCTAGCATATCATATAGTTTACCACAGGCCAATTCAATCTCAATTCTGAGTGGTTAGAATTCTAACTGATTGTATTATTTGAGTTCTTCGACTTGTTCGTTACCAGCTTACCCTACGGACTAGCCCATACTTACATCCTGGGAACTCAGTAGTATAATTTAGGGGGAGTGTTAATCATAGATATTGAAATTCTATTTTTAGTAATCATCAAATTAATTAAACCATGTGAATTAAATAAAGTGCGGAATGGTAATTAACTGTTTACACAGATAGCAGTTATGTCGGGACAAAATCCGAACTTGTCACGACAGAAACTAAACACAATAAATAGACAGTGCAAAACAATAAAGAACACACCGAATTTTTACAAGGTTCAGAAACCCTTTCGGATAACCTACTCCTTGGGGCCACGCCCAGAGAATAAACGAATTAGTAAAGAAACAATGTGCACAAAAGCATTGACTTAAACAATGTAAGACTCCCTCTTAAACTATTGCCGCAATCTTGTTGTACTCTTCTCTACGAATCTGATTTGATGAAATGCTGATTCTCTTGAACTCCCTCCAAAGAATAGCGAGTGCACACTTCCTCCCGAAGTGAGACTTAGATAGAATCCTCTCCCGAAGATCCTTATGAACACGTTCACAATAGACACTATCTGTATACAGTGGACTAGATAGATATCCACAAGTACACTCAGCACTCTCACAAAGATTAAGGTGAACAAACTTAATCTCTACAAATAAAGACACTCTTCAAACTAACATCATGTTTACAAATATTGAAAATGGAAGAGGTGAAAAATCCAAAGGCCTTGGCAAGGTATTTATAGGCAGGGAAATCGTCCAAGGCCATCATTTTCTGGTATCTTTGAAATCAATTTGCGAATTCCTTTGATTAAGGAAATCAGCCAACCAAATGCATTCTGTATCGACGGAAAAGGAAACTGATGAGTCAGCAATGTAGTCAGTCTCATCTGGCAGAACGAACATGGTCATTTCTTTTGAACATGTTCATTTTCGACACCAACTTAATTCTAGAATAGACATAATCCCACATAATCCCTGAAAATAATCTCAAGATATTTGCACAATATATTTTTACCAAAAATTGATTATTTGAGATAAATAAGGCAACAAATATATTCACACTTAAAGATATTTTCACATTACAAAATCAGCTGAAAATATTGCTAATTAATCCGAAAATCAATATGGAGATATGCTACTAATTTTTCTTTAAACATTTAAAATATTTTGTCTAAATTAAAGTTTAGCCAAAAAAGGATTTTACAGATATGAACATTTATAGCTTCGGATAAAGAAGTACAATGATTTTTTCCTTTCAGTTTTGTTCATGGTGCTAGATGATAGATATCTCATTTTATTAATTAATATTAGTGTACTGAAATATCATTTACAAAGAACTAAGTGTTTTAAAGATAAAATACAATGAGAGGTATAACTACATTTTAGTCCCTTCACATTGTAGACCGTCTATAGATAATTGAGTGATAATTATGGTTGTAACAATGGATAACTAATAACGTATCTATATTACTTATAGAGTGTTCTATGAATTCAAGAGTGCCACTCTGAGTCATTAGTTGAGTCACGAGGAATTAATAAGTTAGTAAATTTATGATAACGTAATTCAGCTTGATTTCATAGGCCCACAATCCCCATTGTACCTTGGATAAAATCATCTAGATAGTCTCCATTAATTGATTTAATCATCAATTAGAACTATCAAAATTGTGTAGATCAATTTTGGATAGTTTCACAGAGTTATGCAATTTAGAGAAGAAAAGAGATTTTAGGACAGATTTATTAATTAAGATAAACTGGTGTCTAAATTATTATTAATTTTAAATCAAGTTCCAAATTATAAATAATTAATTTGATAAAGGATTTAAATTATTATTTAATTAATTAATAAATAGAAAATATTACGGGCCTAGATTTTAAGTCCAATGGGCTTATAATTAAATGAGAAATTTCATGGGCCTAAAGGCCAAGAGAATTTCGACTTGATGGTTGATATTACGTATTATTTTATTAATTTTTTAATTTAAATAAGTGACCTAATTGAGCCTATAAAAAGAATGCTAAGTTAGAGTTTAAAGGAGATGATCTTAAGATCCAGTTTTGATGCTTTTGGGTTTTAGACTCTCTCTATAGGAAAAGTCATTTTCTAAGACTCTATATTATCTTCCTCTCTTCTTCTCTCTACATCTATCTCTTTTGTTGAGAATTTCTCACTCTATTCTAGGTGATTCTAAGCATACTTTGGAAGACTGTAAAGACATTAGAAGATAGGTTCAGTTTCTTAGTGATACCTTGCGACCAAAAGGATACAAGGGTTAGAGAAACTGAAGGAAGGACTTATTCATTCTGCTGCACACAGTTTAAGTTTTGTTATCATTATCTTTGTTTGAATTCAATTATAGAAACATGTTCTAGGTTTTTCTTATATTAATTTGTATAATATATGATTTACATGAAAATAAATAAGATCATGTATAAGTTTTCCCAACAACTGGCCTCAAAACCTTTGGTAATCTTTATTTTCATGCATGAACATGATAAATATTTAATTATTTGATGTGTTGAGTAATTGGATGGATTTCATGTTTTTTATGAAGCATATTGATTTTTATGTGATTATTAGCAAATTTGAGTTATTTTGTTTTGTTTTTCTATGAAATTAATTTTTATCAATCCTTTATTTGATGTAAAACATTGGAAAAATTATTTAGAAAATGTGTTGGGTTAAAAATAAACAAAAAAAAAATTGAAATTTTTTTGGCAGTTGTGCGCATCCACGCACACGCATCTTCGCATGTCACCCCTGTCTTGCGCACGTGCCTACACACTTCACCTCACCAGTGCGCGTGCAGCTCCTGGGTGCACGACATGCCTCCACGCATGCACCCTCGCCAGCCAGATGCTTTCGCATGCGCGTCTTTCCTGTACGGCTGCAACGGTGAATAGTACTCGTCCCAGATAGTGTTCACCCATATATATTTTTTTTCAATTATAGGTAATAAAATATGAAATTGATTGTTTTATAACAACATAAAATATTTTTTGAAAAATAATTAATGATATTTTTTTTATAATTTAAAATTGGTTAAATTTTAAAAAATATCACTTTTTTTTTAATACCAAATTATAAAATAATTTTTTTAATAAATAAGATTTAAATTAAATTTTGTTAATTATTAATAAATATTATTTAAGTTAAATTAATATTTTCAAAATTACCTAAACTAAGTTGATTGTTGATAAATGAAATTTAAATTATCTTTTGTTAATTGTTGATAAATTTCATTTATATATTGATTGATTTTTTGCAAAAATAAAAAAAATTAAATAATTTGAATATTGGATATATTCTAGAAAATTAATTGTTGTATTTTTACAAATCAATAAATTATGGTAATTTTGCATAAATTCATAGACTTGCTCATATAGTAACATGATTAGACCCATATAGAAAATTAATTGTGTTTGCACTATATGTGGTTTTTTTGAAATTGGGCTTAGATGCATATAGTGGCTGATATGTTTGCTTAATATATGAATTTTGCTAAATAAAACATTCATAAAATAATAGGTTTTATTTGGGCCCATTAGAAAATGTAAAGTTCAAATTCCTCTCTTGTGGGCGATTCCACTTGTGAATGCTTATTTGCTTTGCATGACTATAGTGGGCCTAATCAATTACTAACAATTAATAAAATGATGGTTTAAATTCCTATCTTTTGGACCTTGTATGGAAGTTTGGATGCCTTAGTAGTGGGAACTGTAACGTCCCATAAAATCTCTTAACATAATTTTCGGAAAAACATAACCATTTTCTAAAAATAAGGTAATCGAAAATCCATATAAAAAAAAACTTTTCAAAACATGCAAGAGTTCTGAAGTATGCACATACTTAAAAGTAAATTACAGTGTCATAATTTTAAAACATTTAACAAGCCCAAAATAATTTCTTAGTTATCATATGAGTTATAGTCCTCAAAACATAAATTCTCAATAGGTCGGTCCACATGTAAATCCTCGCAGATAAACTCCAGCGCTCACTGATCCACTTTGCCTTTGAACTTACCTACAACATGAAACAACTAGGTCAGTGAAATGCTTAGTAAGAACAACTTAACAAACATAACCACATCAACGACGCAAGAACTTAAACTAACTGTAACTAGGAAGATAACCAACCAAGAATAGGATTATGATGAAACTGAACTGTAGCATACAATTTAAGAACGTGCAAACATCCAAGCAAAATTATGGTCATGCCTCATAACCATAATTCATATCATGAAGGTACATCTGCACGCAGAATATCCCAGAGCATACATACTGTAACGTCCTCCTAATCTAGGACCATTACATTGTGTACTTTAAATAGTATCAGACTAGCTCATCACGTCATTCAGTTATAAATGTATACCTAAGGACAACATCAACGATTAGGGTTAAATTTCCTAAATAGATAGATGACAAGTAATGTTGGGGCCTAGCACCCTAGGATCTAGGATAATGAGTCACCATGGAGGCCAATGCCCTATCTTCTGTGTAACCAATAATAGAGCTGGCCCAGCGTACCTTGCGCTTTAATTTTCCAACGACCATAGGGTCGGCCAACGTAATAGTATGTTGCTTATTGGGCCTAAGCCTTTCGACCAGTGTGTAGTGCTTTATTGCCGCCCTTGACTAATAAGTCAAGCCCTGAACCAGGTACTCAGATACAGATACAGACGCAGATAAGATAAGCATAATTTATACAATACAAGTATGCATACATATTAATTGTGAATACAGGAATCCTTCCCTTGTGAATTCCATTCAAGTGAACCTCTACATTACGAGGCACCTCAAAGATTATGAGACACATGCTAGTGGGACGAAGAGGCATGGGCCATACTTGGAATCGGAGGCATTAAGCTAGGAAAATCACCTTCGCTATGCGAGGGTCATTGGCAAGCAACTCGTGCGCACGCTACCCTCGCTATGCGAGGGTCCTCAGATGGCTTCCCGTACACGCGCACGCGCCGTGTCCACGCAAGGTGTCGTGCCTCGCCCCCGTATGATCACGGATGCAGCCTCACTACGCAAGGCACCCTCGCTATGCGAGGGTGCAACCTAGCCTCACCCTATATGATCACGCCTGTAGCCTTGCTATGCGAGGATGCAACCTTGCCTCTCCTCCGTATGATTGATCACGCATGCAGCCTCGCTATGCGAGGGAGCAACCTTGCCTCGACCCCGTGTGATCACGTATGCTGTCTCGCTATGCGAGGGTGCAGCCTTGCCTCGCCCCATCACTCCACCAAACCAGCCTCGCTATGTCCTTCATGTCCCGCATACATAGACCATTACATCCAAAGAAGGGTCGACTCGCTATGTCATACCCTCAAAGAATCCCTAGCATCTCATTATGCAAGGCCTTCACTAGGCCTCCCACATGCACCTTGTCTCTCCTCAAACACCACGTGCCTCGCTCAAGCGGCCTTAGTCCATTCTAGGAGTAGGTGCCACCAGCGAGGCACCCCCAAGCCTTGTCTTCTCACAACATGTAATGTGTGTAGCCTCCTTAATATGCATACGAGGAACCCTTGGAAATACTAAGTAGAAGTACCATGTGATCATAGGGTGCCAAACGTGAATTGATGGGGACAAGGGGGTACCAGATACGCGTACTGATATGGGATGTATGACCATGACGAGGATAGGGGCGTGGCCCTGTCATCTTCGTCTGACGAGCATTGGCAGTACGAATTCGTACAGAGAGTGGAGGCACTACCTGGGTACCCCCGGCCATATGACAGTGTCGACAGTACGATGTCCTGCACCCCTACTCTGGTAATGTCAGGGTAGACATTACTATGTCCCAAGCCACTACCCTGCCCATGCACTTGCGTACGACCTGATTCCCTGGGACCTACTTGTATCTGGGGGCCAATAGATCCCACCTATAAATAGGGTTCGACCCCTCACGCTAAGGGGTTGGGAAATTCTTTGTATGAAAAATAATTAAGAAATATATGGTCTTGCCTCCATTGTTGTTCTGTATTTTCTTTCAAGTTCTTTCCAAGTTACTTTCAACTATCCTTCACAATATAATTTGAGTTTTCTAACCTTGTATCGTTGATGAGTTCTTACCGTCAACAGTTTGGCGCCGTCTGTGGGAAGGATAAGCGTCAAGCCACTGTTCATCCATTAGTTCAGGCAAGAATTAATGCCAAGATGTTCTAAACGACTAAAAGAGCCACGAGAGGTGTAGGTCCACCTTGACGGAGATCAGCTGAAGGCCTCCAGGAAGAACCGTCCTCTGCCCAGAGATATGGAGGCCCCAAAGGAACCTGAGGTTTACGAAGTAGAGAGGGAGGCTACATCCCCAGCCGTCCCTCCAGATGAGAATCATCCAAGGTCAACAGCTGCCCTTGCAAAAGATGTCGGCGAGTTCCCGCCCCCAAGGCCGCCACAGGTGCCAAACTCCGGCCGGCAGGATCCTGGCCCATCGATGCGCAGACCTGACATGCATCCCTGGGTCCATTCCGTGAGCTCGAGTTCAGGGTCTCAATTCTATGAAGAAGAGATACGTGAACTGCACCGCAAGAACCAAAGGCTTGAAACCACCTTAGAGAACATGCAAGAGGTGTTTAATGGCCTATTGCAAGGGAAGTCAAACATATCTGTCCCTAAGCGAAAAGAGAGAGGCCAAGAGGCGGCAGAGACCACCATCCCAGTAGAAGATGGGAGGACTCGACTCTCCACCAGTAATACCCCCCGGGTGAAGCATCACGAACATCCCGGACCACCAAAGCAGCACGAACGTCCCGGACCACCAAAGCAGCCTCGGAGGCCAGAGCAGAAGAACAATGATGGCCCTCATAACGACGTCGAAGTCAACTCAAGGAGGTCACCCTCAGATTTATGAGAGGAACTCAACAAGAAAAGGGTGGATAAAAGGACTACACCCCCTATAGCGCCCCGGGAAGGAAAAGGAAAGGGAGATGCAAGCCCGTCCACGTTGAGAGACTCCTTGAAAAAGAGGAGACAAGACCTAGACACAGAGATGAGAAGCCTACGGAGCAAGATCGTCACCGCATCTGGAGGACAAGCCTTCGAGGATGAGATCGACCATGAATCACCCTTCCAACTTCAAGGAGCCTCATAAGACCCCCTATGAAGGAAACACAAATCCTAAGTACCATCTGGACACGTTTAACAACCTGATGAGGTTAAGGGGGATTAGTAGCAGAGCCAGGTGCCATTGCTTTGCTATCACATTGAAAGGACTTGCGTACAAATGGTTCAAGAGACTTCGACTAGGGTTCATCAGGTCTTGGCAGCAGTTTTCTGATGAATTTCTCCAACAGCATCATGCCGTGCGTGATTACACAATGCTGGGCACTAACCTCGCCAATGTGAAGCAGGGAAAAAACGAGAGTCTAAAGGGCTACATCCACAGGTTTAACATGGAGGCAGCCAAAGTAGGGAGCTTGACCCGCATGGAGTTGAAAATTGCCATCACAGCCAGAGTGCGTCCGGGAAGAAAATTGTGGGATAATATGCTCAAAAGGGTAGTCACTGACCTAGATGACTTCTACGAGAGGGCACAAAAGTACATTCGTGTGGAGGATGGCCATGCAAACTTAAAAGTAGGAAAAAGTGAGTCCCATGTAAAACCCCCAGCCAATGAAGGGTCGAATGGAGCGAAGAAGAAAAGAGCGTATGCAGGGTCGAGAGATGATCAACATAGAAGGACCAAACGCGGAAGCGGCCATAGGCAAACGGATTACACCTTCTATACAAGCCTGACGGAGACCAGAGAGCATATCTACCTCACAAATGAGGACTGAGTTCCCTTCGAAAGGCCCCCACCGATGAGAAAAGACCGGTCCAAGAGGGACCCTAGAAAATACTATCAGTACCAAAAGGATATCGGCCATACCACGGCAGGATGTACCCATTTGAAGGAAGAAATTGAAGAGCTCATCCAAAGGGGACACCTGGGCCGATATGTCAGAAGGGTGAAGCAGAAATTGGAGGAAGTGCCGGTCATACCTCAGACACAAGGAGGAGCCCTAGAGATACAAGGAGAGGTGAGAACAATCTTCCGAGGTCTGGGGTTTTGGGGAGAGTCCAGGAAGGGTCAAGACTGGTATGCTAGAGAATCCAAACGGAGTCCACCACCATGTGTCATGAGTTTGGAGCAGCGACCCCCGAAAAGCTTTGAGGGAGAAAATGACTCAATCACTTTCACAAGGGAGGATGCACGAGGGGTGCACTTTCCCCATAATGATCCTTTGGTGTTGACAGTTCAATTGGCCAACATGCGGGTGGATCAGGTCCTTGTAGACAACGGAAGTTCCATAGATATCTTATATCGCCCCTCCTTGGAGAAGATGGTTTTGGGCGTCAGACACTTAAAACCCTGTCAATCCTCCTTATACGGATTCACAGGGGACTCGATACAACCCTTAGGTTTGATCGAATTGGCACTCACCATGGGAGAACAACCCCGACAGACCACAGTCATTGCAAACTTCATCGTAGTAGATTATGCTTAAACTTTCAATGCGGTATTGGGGAGACCATCCCTAAGAGAATTGAAAGCGACCACTTCAATATATCACCTCGCCGTCAAGTTCCCAACTCCTGGTAGAGTAGCAAGTATAAAAGGAGAACAAAGAGAGGCAAGGGAGTGTTATAACACCTCCCTTCGCACGTCTGTGAAACCTCGAGAACCGATGGCGGTGGTAGTGCATGGGGGAGCAAACCTGTAGGAACTAGATGCCAGAATCATGGAGGAGCCAGGGGCTGAACATGTGGAGGAGGTAGAGGAGATCATGGTGATGGAAGAGCCATTGCGAAAGTTGAAGGTGGGAAAAAGCCTTCAAAGTGACATGAAGGAGAAGTTGGTAAGGTTTTTGAAGGACAATGTGGATTTATTTGCTTGGAGTCATGAAGACATGATAGGAATAGATCCAGCCATCATGTGCCACCATTTGAATATCGCCTCTGAGGCAAGGCCCGTCAGGCAGAAAAGACGAGCGCTTGATCCAGAGAGGTACGCAGCCTTAAAGGGGGAGGTGGACAAGTTGAAGGCCAATGGGTTCATTCGTGAATCCTTCTATCCTGTATGGGTGTCGAACCCAGTGCTAGTCCCGAAATTGAATGGAAAATGGAGGACTTGCATTGACTTCTCAAACCTCAATAATGCTTGTCCTAAGGACAGTTTTTCGCTTCCAAGGATAGATCAACTGGTGGATGCAATGGCCGGGCACGAGTTACTTAGCTCTATGGATGCCTACTCTGGATACAACCAGATACCTATGAACCCAGCCGCCGAAGAACATTTGTCATTTATGATGGATAAAGGGCTCTACTGTTATACGGTGATGCCTTTCGGATTAAAGAATGCGGGTGCCACCTATCAGAGATTGGTGAACAAAATATTCGCTAACTAGATAGGGAGGAACATGGAGGTATACGTTGACGATATGCTGGTGTAGACCAAAAATGTCGCAGAACTCAACAAAGACCTAGGAGAGATGTTTAACACACTCAGGAAGTACCGAATGAAGTTGAATCCACTCAAGTGCACTTTCGGTGTATCCTTGGGAAAGTTCTTAGGTTTCATGGTCAACTCTAGAGGCATCGAAGCTAATCCTAATAAGATAAAGCCCTAATAGAAATGAGCCCACCTAAGAACTAGAAGAAGGTGTAATGTCTTTCGGGACGGGTGGCAGCCCTTAATAGATTAATCTCGAGGTCTACGGACAAGTCCCTCCCCTTCTTCAATATCCTAAAAGGGAGCAAAAAGATCGCTTGGGATGAAGAATGTGAGGATGCTTTTGTCAAGCTGAAGGAACACTTAGGGAAGCCACCCTTGTTGGCAAAACCTGAAAGGGGCGAAAGGCTATACTTATACTTGGCAGTATCTGAGCATGCCATAAGTGCTGCCCTGGTTAAAAGAGAGAAGAAATACCAGCAACCTGTGTACTACGTCAGTAAAAGGTTAGTAGATGCGGAGAACCGATACCCAGAGATAGAGAAGTTGGCATACCGGTTAGTTGTGGCTTCAAGGAAGTTGGGCCTTATTTCCATGCCCATGCGATCAAAGTACTCACCAATAGCCCTTTAAGGCAGGTCTTGCATAAACCTGAAACCTTGGGGAGACTGATGAAGTGGTCGATCGAGTTGAGTCAATTTGACATCGCTTGTACCCCAAGGAACTCCATCAATGGGCAAGTGCTCGCAGACTTCATAGGGAAATTCACCTATCGACCAAATGGAGGAGGAGATGAAGAAGAGGGACAGTCAGTCATAGAAGGAGAGCCAAGGAGTTCTGAAGAATGGAGCCTGCATGTGGATGGAGCATCCAATGAAGGAGGATCTGGAGCAGGTATCGTGATGACTGGACCCGAAGGACACAGGATGTACTGCGCGATATGGTTTGGGTTCGAAGCCTCGAACAATGAGGCAGAATATGAAGCACTTCTAGCAGGGTTGCGGTTGGCCCAAGGGCTAAAGGTAATGCATCTACACATCTTTAGTGACTCACAGTTGGTGGTATTCCAAGTGAAGGGTGAGTATCAAGCGAGGGGTCCTAAGATGGTTGCATACTTGGAAAGGGTAAGAGGCTATTTGGGGTAGTTGGTGGAGTATAGCATTGATCAAATCCCGAGAGGGAGGAATACCCATGTTGATGCCCTCGCGAAGCTGGCTTCCACTAAAGATGGGGATACCCTTGAATCACTGCCCGTGGAATACTTACCAAGGCGAAGCATCATTAATTCAGACGTTCACATGGTCAGCATCCCAAAGGAGTCATGGGCCAACCCGATTATAAGCTACCTGAAGGATGGAGTTGTGCCTCGCATGTAGCCTCGCTATGTGAGGCACCCTCGCTATGCGAGGGAGCAACCTTGCCTCGCCCCCGTGTGATCATGCATGCAGTCTCGCTATGCAAGGCACCCTCGCTATGCGAGGGTGCAACCTTGCCTCGCCCCGTCACTCCACCAAAGCAGCCTTGCTATGTCCTTCGTGTCCCACATACATAGACCATTGCATCCAAACAAGGGTCATCTCGCTATGTCAGACCCTCAAAGGATCCCTACCATCTCATTATGCGAGGCCTTCACTAGGCCTCCCATATGCACCTTGTCTCGCCTCAAACACCCCGTGCCTCGCTGAAGCGGCCTTAATCCATTCTAGGAGTAGGTGCCACCAGCGAGGCACCCCCAAGCCTTGTCTTCTCACGACATGTAAAGTGTGGAGCCTCCTCAATATGCATACGAGGAACTCTTAGAAAGACTAAGTAGAAGTACCATGTGATTATATGGTGCCAAACGTGAACTGATGGGGACAACTGAGTACCAATAGAGCCCACCTATAAATCAGGTCCGACCGCTCAGGCTAAGGGGTTGGAAAATTCTTTGTATGAAAAATAATTAAGAAATATATGGTCTTGGCTCCGTTGTTGTTCTGTATTTTCTTTCCAGGTTACTTTCAACTATCCTTCGCAATATAATTTGAGTTTTCTAACCTTGTATCGTTGACGAGTTCTTACCGTCAACATTAATCATATAATACCATCAACTAAATGCAAACATAGTAATAACCATGTTCCATAAAGTGGCCGAGCCCTAGCTACACAAACCAAGCGAACAATCATATAAAAGTTGGTCAGAAACAGAATATTCAACTATGTTTAATCAACAAGCGCAAACATAACTCAATCACGTTCATTCTCAGGGGTCTGCACCTTATTCATAGTTATAATCAGCACGGGTTCCGACCTGCCCTAGAGTATCGGAGCGGGCCTCCAAAGTAGAAGCCCCTACCTGGCCCTGGGTTCGCTTGGGTCGCAACGCCCCAACAACAGGGTCGTAAACTCACCATATGAACCTATAATTCCTCTGTTTTTCCCCAGCAAAAACTTACTAAAATCATCCCAAATGATTCCTAGAACTGTAATTCAATCCTCAAAACAATATCAACATAATACTAGAAGAATAACCCAACCTAAAACTTAATTAAAAACCCATAAAAACTCCCAATTCAACACTTGAGCTATAAAGCTCAAGAACACCTAAAGAGTTGCCAAACTAAACAGAATTTAAATGGAAAACCAAACCTAAAGCTTACTTGAACTAGCAGTTAATTTCCCTAGCTGCAACAAATCCAATCCCTAACGTTCAAGCCTTCAATTCCCAAGTTTTCATCCCAAAGATCTCCTTAATTCTTAAGTAATTCACTTACAAAGTTGAGAGAGAATGAGGGCGAGAGAGAGAATTGGTTGGGAGTTAGAGAGGAAGCTAAGTATTTTGTTTTGTGTTTCCTTAAGGCTTAAGTCACTTAAGCTAATCTCGAGGCTTGGGGTATCAAAAACGTCCATGAGGGAAAAATGGTCAAATTCCCCGGTATTCCCTCCTAATCTTGCTAACTCCAAATATATTCTCAAATATTTTTTCCCGTTACTCAATAATCCGATAATGTACTAATTACCCAAAATACCCCTTGACTCACCCCGAGTCATGTATTGGGTCCCATTGTGACTTTCCTGTTAACTTGCTCGTTAGGACTATCTCGTGCCGAGTAACCCAAATAAACCCACATAATAATGTGGTCTCTCACATATATGCACATACATACAATAATGCCCATAATAGGTTAATTATGAAAATTTTCCTTCTAATAAGAAACTGGCCCACATGCATATTTAATACCCCTAAACATGCATATCTAGTTATATTATCATATAACTCACACAATAAAATAATTACCACAAATATATCTCATATAAGCATATAATTCCATTAATTTCCATCTTGGCCCCCAAATCAAGGCCCTAAGCATTTTTAGGTAATTTTGGGACGTTATAAATATCCCCCCCTTACAAAAATTCCATCCTGGAAATTTTACCGGAATAACTCGAGATACAAATTCTGCATATCTTCCTCTAGCTCCTAGGTTGCTTCCTCGACCTTACTGTTCCTCCATAATACCTTAAGTAAAGGTATAGTCTTGTTCCTCAGGTCCTTGTCCTTCCTTTCTAAAATATGAACTGTCTGCTCCTCATAAGACAAATCTGCCTCCAGTTCCAGATCCTCATACCTCAATACATGAGTCCCATCTGATACATAATTTCTCAACATAGAAATATGGAATACATTGTGCACAGTAGACAGTGCAGGGGTAAGGCCAACGTATAGGCTACCTGACCGATGCTCTCCACGATCTCAAAGGGTCTAACAAACCTAGGGCTCAACTTGCCCTTCTTCCCGAAACTCTTCACCCCTCTTAGTGGTGAAACCCTAAGGAAGATATAGTCTCCCTCTTGGAACTCCACGTTCCTCTGCTTTGAGTCTGAAGAACTCTTCTGTCTGCTCTGAGACGCAAGCATCCAGGCTCTAATCTTTTCAATAGCTTCATTGGTCCTCTAAACTTCCTCAGAACCCAAATATTTTGTGTCACCCATCTCATCCCAAGGAATGGGCGATCAATACTTCCTACCATACAACATCTTATAAGGTGCCACTCCAATAGTCGACTGGTAGCTGGTATTATAGGAAAACTCTATGAGAGGCAAATATTTACTGCAAGATCCTTTAATGTCCAATACACATGCTCGCAGCATATCCTCAAATATCTGGATAGTCCTCTCAGACTGCCCATCAGCCTGAGGATGGTAAGTTGTATAAAACTTCAACTGTGTACCCATCGCCCTCTGTAAACTTCCCCAACACATGGAAGCGAAGATAGGGTCCCTATTAGACATGATAGACCTTGGAGTCCCATGAATGCAAACTATCTCTCTAACATAGAGATGTACAAATTGGTCAACTATGTAATTCATCCTCACTAGTAGAAAGTGAGCAGATTTCGTATACCGATCCACGATGATCCAGATTGAATCATGCTGGCCCACTATCCTGGGCAATCCTACCACAAAATCCATTGTGATGTCCTCCCACATCCACTCTGGGATATCCAGAGGCTACAACAACCCTTTTGGTCTCTGATGCTCTGCCTTGACTTGCTGACAGGCCAGGCACCCTGCCACATACTCAGTCACATCCCTCTTCATCCTAGGCCACCAATATAAAACTTTTAGATCCTGGTACATCTTCATGGTGCCTGGATGTAGAGAATAATGGGTAGTATGAGATTCATCTAGAATCTCCCGTCTAATCTCAGTGTCCATCGGAACATTGATCCGATTGTTATATCTCAATAAACATATACCTGACACTGTGTAGTCCATAGCTACTCCAGCTAGGATGTCCCCTCTGATCTTCCCCAACTGTGGATCACCTAACTGCTTCTCCTTAATCCTCCCCAAAAGAGTAGACTACAGGGTGATAATGGCTAACTGGCCCTCAACTAAGTCAATTCTTGCTCTAGTCATGTCGTCATCCAACTCCCTGGATATGTGCCTGACACTATACAATTGTCCCAGACCCTTCTAGCTTAAGGCATTTGCTACCATGTTGGCTTTCCTAGGGTGATAGAGGATTTCACAGCCATAATACTTCACCAGCTCTAACCAACATCTCTGCCTCATGCTTAAATCCTTTTGGGTGAAGAAGTATTTCAAACTCTTGTAATCTGTGTATATCTCACACTTGTCACCATATACGTAGTTCCGCCACACCTTCAGTGCAAAAACTACTGCTACAAGTTCCAAATTGTATGTGGGGTACCATTGCTCATACTCCTTCAGTTGACGTGATGCATAGGCAATCACCTTGCCTATCTGCATAAGGACACAATTAAGACCCTGCCCCAAGGTGTCACAGTAAACCAAAAACTTGTCTCGATGTGTAGGAAGACTCAGAACCAGAGTAGTGATCAAACTCTTCTTCAGTTTCTTGAAGTTGTCTTCACACTTGTTTTACAATATGAACCTCTGTTTCTTGCTTGTCAACTCTGTCAATGGTGACGCAATCTCGGAAAACACCTCCACAAACTGTCTGTAATAACCTGCACATCTCAAGAAACTTCTTATCTCTGAAGCATTCTTCGGCCTTGGCCAATCTCTCACTGCCTTGATCTTCGCTGGATCTACCATAGTTCCATCCATATTGACTATGTGACCAAACAAAGTCAACTGTGGCAAGTACAACTTGAACTTCTTGAATTTCGCATACAACCTGTGTTCTCTCATCAATTGTAGCACAAAACTAAGGTGTTGCTCGTGATTTGTCTCTGACTGAGAGTATATCAGTATATCATCCATAGAGATGATCACAAACTGATCCAGGTAGTCATTGAAAACTATGTTCATCATACCCATAATGCCCCTACCTAGTGTGAAAACTGTTATCTTGGAGAATATCGTCCTACCCTACAACTGATCAAATAGATCATTAGTCCTTGGCAGAGGATACCTGATCTTGATAGTAAACTTGTTCTATTCTATATAATCGGTACACATCCTCAAACAACCATCTTTCTTCTTCATTAAGAGAACTAGTGCCCTCCATTGTGAGAAATTGGGCTTGATAAAACCCAAGTCTAGTAGCTCCTGTAGTTAAGCCTTTAGTTCCTTCAGCTCAGCTGGAGCCATCCTATCTCCTTGTGTGGAGGTAACCCTAGCTCTGTGCCTGGCTCCTGTAGTTGAGCCTTTAGTTCCTTCAGCTCAGCTGGACCACTTTGGCTCTATGCCTGATGCCAATTTAATCACAAACTCTATCTCCTTGTGTGGAGGTAACCCTGGCAGATCCTCTAGAAACACATCCAGAAACTCACAGAACAATTCGGTCTGTCCTGGTCCCACTGGCATGATCTGAGTGGTATCCACCACACTAGCTAAGAACCCAATGCATCCTCCTGCAATAGATCTCTAGCTCTAAGTACAGATATCATAGGTATATGGGGTCCATGCAGAGTTCCAACGAATACAAAGGGGTCCTCACCCTCAAGCTGAAAGCATACCATCTTCTTCTTGCAATCTATTGTTGCCCCATACTTCTCTAGCCAGTCCATACCAAGAATTGTATCAAAATCAATCATAACCAACTCTACCAAGTCAACTGACAACTCCCTGCAATCCACTGTAACTTGTAGTGTTCTAACCTGTTGTAGCCTAAAATTAGCATGAGTTCAATTACTCAGCTTGTGTACAGCAGGCAGATAAATATGTGCAAACATATCTGTAGCGACCCAAATTTGCTAATAA
Source organism: Humulus lupulus (assembly GCF_963169125.1). Taxonomy (NCBI): domain Eukaryota; kingdom Viridiplantae; phylum Streptophyta; class Magnoliopsida; order Rosales; family Cannabaceae; genus Humulus; species Humulus lupulus. The sequence goes on from NC_084801.1 coordinate 78,051,417, forward strand.
GGCTTCAGGCCTTGATTAGCATGCCTGGAGGGCAATAAGTGATTTATTATTATAATATGTGTATTTGTATGAGTGTGTGATTAGTGATGCATGTTTAGGTGAATTAAATATGCATGTGGGCCCCGCTTGGTTATTGGGGGCATGTTTGTAATTTTAGCCCATTGAGGGCATAAATGTGATAATTGAAATAATTGTGATATACTTGTGATATATCTGTGTTGCATGATCCGAGACAGTCCAAGGGAGCGGTTAGCTAGAAAGTCACAACGGGGTCAAAAATCTGACTCCGGGCGAGTCGAGGGGTATTTTTGGTATTCGACCTTTTATGGGGTTATCGGGTTATGGAAATAAGTATTTGGAGATATATTTGAAGATAGAATGTTTAGAAGGGAATATTGGGGAAGATAGAGTTGAAGCGGCGACTGATCACCACACCAGTGTTGAGTTTGCCGACAGACAATAAGAAGTTTGTGGTTTATTGTGATGCCTCCAGACAAGGTTTAGGTTGTGTGCTGATGCAAGCTGGTAAGGTGATAACTTACACATCGAGACAACTAAAGTAGTCTGAGCAGAGATATCCCACGCATGATCTAGAGTTGGCAGCGGTGGTATTCGCACTTAAGATTTGGAGGCATTATCTCTATGGGTGAGAAGTGCGAGATATACACCGAACATAAGAGTTTGAAGTACTTCTTTACTTAGAAGGATTTGAATATGCACCAGAGATGGTGGCTGGAGTTGGTTAAGGATTATGATTGTGATATCCTATACCATCCTTGGAAGGCTAATGTAGTGGCTGATGCATTGAGTCGGAAGGGCCCAGGACAGTTGTTCAGTTCGAGACAGATATCTGATGAGCTAGCTGAGGAGATGACTAGAGCGGGTATAGAGTTGGTGGTTGGCCGGTTAGCCAACATCACTCTTCAGTCTACGCTCCTTGAGAGGATCAAGGAGGAGCAAGGGAAGGATTCCCAGTTGAGGGGTTACAGGGAGAACGTCTTAGTCAGAGCGGCTAAGGACTTTTCTATCTCAAAGATGGGGTTACTAAAGTACAAGGGTCGGATCTGTGTTCCGATGGATTCTAATATCCAGTGGGAGATCTTAGATGAGTCGCATATCACTCCCTATTCGTTACATCCAGGTACAATGAAGATGTACCAAGACTTGAAAGCCCTGTATTGGTGGTCGGGAATGAAGAGGGACATGGTGGATTACGTGGCTAAGTGCTTAATGTGTCAGAAGGTTATGGCTGAACATCAATGGCTAGCAGGGTTGCTATAGCCTCTAGGGATTCCAGAGTGGAAGTGGGAAGATATCAACATGGACTTCGTGGTTGGTTTGCCGAAGACCATGGGACAGCATGACTCAGTATGGGTGATTGTGGATAGGTACACCAAGTCCGCCCACTTTTTACCTGTCAGGAAGACTTATACTGTCGAACAGTATGCCGAGTTTTATGTGAAGGAAAATGTTCAACTTCATTGGGTTCCGAGGTCGATAGTATCGGACAGGGACCCCACCTGCACCTCTAAGTTTTGGGAGAGTCTATAGAAGGCCATGGGCACACAGTTGCAGTTTAGTACCGATTATCATCCTCAGACACATGGACAGTCTGAGAGGACGATTCAGATACTGGAGGACATGCTACGAGCTTGTTTGCTAGATTTTGGGGGATCTTGGAGTAAGTATCTCCCTTTGATTGAGTTCTTGTACAATAATAGTCATCAAGTGACTATCATAGTAGCTCCGTATGAGATGCTCTATGGGAGGAAGTGCAGATCATCTATCCATTGTGATGATATGGGTGAGAGAAGGTACTTAGGTCCTAAGATGGTTCAAAGGACCAATGAGGCGGCTGAAAAAATTAGAGCTCGAATGCTCGCTTCCTAGAATCGCCAGAAGAGTTACTCAGACCTGAAATGCAAGAGCGTGGAATTTCAGGTTGGTGACCATGTGTTCCTTAAGGTTTCACCTTTGAGGGGAGTGAAACGATTTGGTGTTCGGGGCAAGTTGAACCCTAGGTTTGTTGGCACCTTTGAGATTCTGGAACGGGTTGGGGAGGTAGCTTACAGATTGGCAACGCCTCCAGCCTTATCAGGGGTTCATGATTTGTTTCACATGTCCATGCTTCGGAAGTATGTGTCTGACTCGACGCATGTTCTGTGTTATGAGAATTTGGAGCTGGACCAGGATTTATCATATGAAGAGAAACCGGTTCAGATTCTTGACCAGAAGGACGAAGTCTTGCAGAGTAAGACCATCGCCTTGGTGAAAGTGTTGTGGAGGATATATTTGAAGATAGAATGTTTAGGAGGGAATATTGGGGAAATTTACCATTTTTCCATCGGGGATGTTTTCGGTACCCCGAACCTTTGAGATAACCTTTGAGACTTAAGTTAAATAAAAACAAAATTGGAGAAGTTTTTACAAGCTAAGGAAACTGACCCTCTTTCTTCCTCTCTCTCTTGGAGTCTTCTCCCTTTGAAAGCTCGAAGCATTTTGGTGGGAACTAACCAAAGACTAAGCAGTTGGAGCTGGGAATTTTGGGAGACAGAAACTTGGAGCTTAGAGAACTAATCCAGGGATTTAACTCAGCTCAAGGTAAGCTCTTAACTTAGTGAATTATACTGGTTTTCTGCTGAATTTTAGTGTATTGCATGTGTGTTGGGTGAAGAATCATCTTCGAAGTTGATGAGGTTTTGAGCTAGAATTCTTGTTAGGTTTTGTTGCTGAGTCCATGGTATAACTTTTGTGATGGTTAGCTTGAGTTGTTGGGTTGATTTTCGGGTTAATAGGATGGGTTTTCGTGGCAAAAATGGAGGATTTTTCTGGGCTCTAGGGGTCGGGCCGCGACATTGTTCTTGCTGAGTTGTGGCCCCTTAGAATATCTAGGTGCCTAAAAGTGGAGCCGCTTCGCGGCGCCCTATAGGCAGGGTCGTGACGCGTGTGGGCAAAAATGAGGCAGGGCCTATGGTTGAGCTGGGGGCCGCGACATGGGTTCTTGGGGCCGCAATGCTTAGTGCATTTCTGGGCTTTAAAGAGGTTTTAGGCTCGGGAATCTAGTTTTTAAGGCTCGGGATGGATTCTATCACTCGAATTGATAGAATTCAATGTCTCGGAGACTACAATTATGACCCAAAGTTATTTAATGGATTAGAACTTGATGGATGGATATTTTTGGTGCCTTGTGACTAGGGTTTCAGCAAGGCTCGGACTAGGGGACTGTGCTCGGGACATCGGTGCTTGGAAAGCTCGGGACTCAGGTAAGAAAACTGTTGTACCCATAGAGTAGGGCGAGGCCCTATAGCTTGTATTGCAGGGCACGGCCCTAAATGATTGTACTGTAGGATGTAGCCTATTGATTATGATTATACGTGTTTAAGTGTTTATTTATTTATGCTATGTGTGCATATATGTGGATGAACGGCAAGAGCCAGGAATGGCGAAGGCCAAGAACAGCGAGGGCCGGCAACGGTGAAGGCCGAGTACGGCATGGGGCCGGGAGTAGCGGTTAGCACGCAGAGTGAGAGTTGCCAGGGCGAGACCCTATAGGATACCTGGGATATCCTTACGGTGTAGACCGCGAACCTAGGGCTTGGTAAAGCACTTGGGACGGCATGGCCGTATCTGTTTAGCCTATTGGCGCTTTGATTATATGTTTAATGTTAAATATGCATATGCTATCTCCTTGTGAGGTTTTTCTTGGTGGCCTTCGGCTCATGGGTGCTCTATGGTTTAGGTAAGGGAAAAGGGAAAGTCGACCCATCTTGAGTACGGAGAGCGTGAAGTGATGTGTACATGTTTGGCCTGCCTGGCTGCCACGGCCAGGGGTATTTTTGGGAGATGGTTGTTGTTGACCGCGTTTTTGACCAACGACGTGTAGACGTCAAAAACGATAAAAACCTTCAAGAGAAATAAACGACAGAGACGATTTTTATAGTGGTTCAGCCCCAATGTGTTGGTAATAGCCTAATCCACTTAGAGTTGTGATTATAGATCTGCATTCAAGATCAGATGAACCTGAATCAACTGAGTTTCTTCAGTGTAGATTACATGAATACAAGAATTCTCTCAAATACAAGTACTCTCTCTATCTAGAAAATTAGAATTCGAATCAAAAGTTCAAAAGTTCCCTTTATGATGCCATAAGCCTTGTATTTATAGGCTCAGGATCGTACAAATGATATCCGCCCATAATCGGGATATTTTGCTATTTTCATTATATTTAATTTACAATAATATTCAAAATATAACAGTATACTATATTCATGGAATAAACTGAGAGATTCTTGTTCAAGCCAAGACTGATTCTTGATGAAAATGTTTCTGGGATCTCTTACATAGCCCAACTTTGTCTAATCAATCCATATCACATTCAGGCTGGTCGACCACACCTTTTCTGGGCAGACACGCACCTGTCTGGGCAGACATGCACCTGACTGGGCAGACGTGCACTTGGTTGGGAAGACATGCACTTGACTGGGCAGACATGCACTTGCCTGGGCAGGCATACACTTGGTTGGTCGAACATGGTCATGACCGATCGGCCAAGGTCATGCCTGGTCGGCCAAGGTCATGCCTAGGCAGACAAACATGTGATTGGTCGGACAAGGTCATGCCTGGGCACACAAGCATGTGACTGGTCGGACAAAGTCATGCCTGGGCAGACAAGCATGTGACTGGTCGGACAAGGTCATGCCTGGGCAGACAAACATGTGGCTGGTTGGACAAGGTCATGCCTGGGAAGACAAGAATGTGACTGGTCGGACAAAGTCATGCCTGGGCAGACAAGCATGTGACTGGTCGGACAAGGTCATGCCTGGGCAGACAAACATGTGACTGGTTGGACAAGGTCATGCCTGGGCAGACAAGCATGTGACTGGTCGGACAAAGTCATGCCTGGGCAGACAAGCATGTGACTGGTCGGACAAGGTCATGCCTGGGCAGACAAGCATGTGACTGGTCGGACAAGGTCATGCCTGGTCGGTCAGGACACTTCTCATGCTAGTCAAAATTCTTCACTGGTCTACTAGGTCACTCCTAAGCCAGGTCACCCAACCATTCCTTGCCATTTGTAATTTCTATTTCCACGTCATCATTTTAAAATTTTGGGGATAACATTTGCCCCCCAAGTATATTATATGATGTCTCACATAATAAACTTTTTTCTCCAGGGCTGACAACACTATTAAAAAAAAATCAACTGTTCATCTTCCCGCCATGCAACAGACCATGACTCCACAGACCACGATCACTGCAATTAACTGCTCATAATTGTCGGGAGAAAAAATATCCCAGGAATTCCAAGGGTCCAAAAATAAGTGGTAATTCCCACTTTTTTCCTTTAAATAGGCCCCTATACTCCCACATTCCCACACACACAAGAAAGCAAAAAAAAAAAAACCCTCACATCTTCTTTGCCCGAAACCCCTCAACCTCTCTTCTCTTGGCCGAAAGTTCATAAGCCTTCAAGGATGAGCTTCTCATTTCTTCAAGCATTCTCTAAGGTCTCTTCAAGATTGGGTAAGTCTTCTCTTTCATCTTCACTTGTGTTGTTTTTTTTTTCAAAAACCCCATGAAAAATACATGTGTTGCCCGAAACTTCATAGAGAATTTTTTCTTGAATCTATGTGTGAATCTTAGAGACACAATGTATTTGGTGGCTGTTTTGATGTTGTTTAGGTTATGGTTATCCCCAAAATTTGAAAACAATGACGTGGCAATAGAAATGACAAATGGCAAGGAATAGTTGGGTGACCTGGCTTAGGAGTGACCTGGTAGACCAGTGAAGAATTTTGACTGGCCTGAGAAGTGTCATGACTGACCAGGCATGACCTTGTCCGACCAGTCACATGTTTGTCTGCCCAGGCATGACCTTGTCCGACTAGTCACATGCTTGTCTACCCAGGCATGACTTTGTCCGACCAGTCACATGCTTGTCTGCCCAGGCATGGCCTTGTCCGACTAGTCACATGTTTGTCTGCCCAGGCATGACCTTGGCCGACTAGACATGACCTTGGCCGATCAGTCATGACCATGTCCGACCAGCCAAGTGTATGCCTGGCCAGGAAAGTGCATGTCTGCCTAGTTAAGTGCATGTCTACCTAGCCAAGTGCACGTCTTCCCAGTCAGGTGCATGTCTGCCCAGAGAAGGTGTGGTCGACCAGCCTGAATGTGATATGGATCAACCAGACAAAGCTGGGCTACGTAAGAGATCCCAGAAACAGCTTCAACAAGAATCGGCCTTGGCTTCTGCGGGAATCTCTCAGTTTATCCCATGAATATAGTATACTGTTATATTTTGAATATTATTGTAAATTAAATATAATGAGAATAGAAAAATATCCCGATTATGGGGGGATATCATTTGTACGATCCTGAGCCTATAAATACAAGGCTTATGGCATCATAAATGGAACTTTTCAACTTTTGATTCGAATTCTAATTTTCTAGAGAGAGAGAGAGTACTTGCATTTGAGAGAATTCTTGTATTCTTGTAATCTGTACTGAAGAAACTCAGTTGATTCAGGTTCATCTGATCTTGAGTGAAGATCTATAATCACAACGCTAAGTGGATTAGGCTATTACCAACACATTGGGGCTGAACCACTATAAAAATCGCATGTGTCGTTTATTTCTCTTGAAGGTTTTTATCGTTTTTGACGTCTACATGTCATTGGCCAAAAACGCAGTCAACATTTTGGTGCTTTCATTGAGAGCCTGAAGAGAAAGACAGACGATCCCTGAAGTATTATGGCGCCTAAGAACACCAATGGGGCTTCCAAGAAGACAGGTTCCTCTAAAGAGCCTGCCAAATCAGAAGGTCCTAACCCTCAAGACCGTGAAACTGAGCCTAGAGTCGTGCTTGAGGACGTGACTCTAGAAGTTGAAGAGCTCCAGGAAGCCATGAGGGCCTTCTAGGAGGAGATGGCACAATTCAACGCCGGACAGGAGGCGTTCGCTGAGGAAATCGCTAGGCAGAAGGCTGCATTCGAGCAGCAAAGACGGGAGATGGACGCTAGAAGCTAGTCATAAGAACACTGATAGACCCCATTCTCAAGGGCCAAACAGGAGTGGTAGTAACCCACCTGGTTGAGAGGAAGATGGGGTCCAGTCGGGCACTACCTCAACTCAAAGGGGGAACTCCAGAACCCCCTCAAGGAGCCACCGATCAAAGACTTCTAGGTCTTGAAGTCATAAATCAGGTAGCAAGAAAACTCCACCTGAGCAGGAGCACAATAGAGCTCCTTGAGGTAAAGAAACTTTCCACTTCAAAGATGGGCATGGTCGTGATGAAGCTGATAGTCATCACACTGACCAGTCGAAGGAGAAGAATGATAACAACCATCGAGGAGGAAGAGATAGCCCAACTCAGACAGGAAGGCAACCACTGCATCCCAACCAGCGCAGTGGCAAGGAGCATGTTCCGCATAGCAAACCTTCCGAGAAAACTCAGAGTACGATGTTCGATCGGTTAGGAAAGCACACCGCTCAGAAGGATCAAAGAGACATCATTGCTGATAGGAGAAGGACCGTCCCGGTCGAAGGGCGAGACAATCTGACCTACTAGTTAAGTAGAAATACTTGATGATGGTCTACCGAATAGGAGAGCCCGACCAGGCGGTCCCGAGAATGAGTCCCAAACAGTGGCCCCAGGCATCCAAGCCCAGCTTGATGCTCTGACAGCAGCAGTTCAGAGTCTGTCAAAACGACCCTCTGTGATTGATCCAGTAGACCACAGGAGTGACAGCCCGTTCTGTGCTCGAATTAGAGCAACCCAACCACCAGCGACATACAAAGCACCGGTACTGCCAGTTTATACAGAAAAGGCGGACCCAATAAGGCATGTTCGGAAGTTTGAAGACCAAATGGAGTTTCTTGGAGTAAGTGATGACTACCGCTGTAGAGTGTTCCCTACTACATTGTCCGACACTGCCCAGGAGTGATATTGGAAGTTTAAGCCAAACTCCATCACTTCTTGGGAAAGTTTCAGAAAGGAGTTTCACAAGCAGTTTAGTGCTACTCGGACCCCTCCAGTTTATTCCAATCACATGGAGGACATTAAACAAGGAAAGGATGAGTCTCTCAAGAACTACATACAAAGTTTCATGAGAGAAGCTAACCGAGCTACTGCAGTTGGAGATGAGGGGAAGATGGTGGCAATTTCTTCCGGCATAATCTATCGGAGTCCTTTGTGGGACAACATTCATCGCAACCCAATTTCAACGTTACAACAGTTTCTTGACCGGGCGGATAAATATATGAAATTGGACGATGCGATTGAGAAAGGAGAGAAAGGTCTAAACAATCCAGGCGGATCGACTGATCTCCCCAAGAACGGAGAAAATGGTCAAAATGGCGAAAAGAAACGTGGGAGTAACGGGTCTGACTGCCATGATGAAAAGAAAGCTAAGTCGAATCCGAACGATAAGCCAACCAAGTATGAGCCCCGATTCACAAACTACACAACTCTTTCAGCAAGCCGGGTAGAAATCTATCTCGCTAGTCACCAAGAAGTTCCCTATTAGAAGCCCCCACCGATGAGGAAAGAGACATCTAAGAGGGACATGAACAATTTTTGTAGGTTCCATGGAGATTATGGTCATGACACAAATGAATGCAATCACCTCAAAGAAGAGATATAATTTCTTCTCCAGTCGGGCAAGTTGAGGAAGTACCGGGCAGAGACACCCCATGGAGAAGGAGGCAGTAGCAATCCTGGTTTCAAATGATAAAGATCTCCTCCCTTGCAGCCCGGACCTGTGGACTTTACCTTAGACACTATATGTGGAGGTCCACACTTAGCTGAGGAAAGCAGCGAAGCAAGGGAGAAGCATGCTGAGCGGGAGTGCTAGGATTAGGAGCCACTGGAGCAGTGAGCGTCTATGAATATATTATTTATAAATACCGCTTTCCGAGTGGTAGTTTAATTTCAAGTTGTTTAACTTGTTATTTAAATTTGGATTATGAACTGGTTATTTGCTAACCAGACATCTATTTTTGAACAATTTTGTTATTTAAGACTCGTTATTAGACACGCTTTGTCCTTTTTAATTTACGAGTAATAAAAGAGACTACGAGCAGGGTGGTCGATTCTTGCTACAAATGTGCATGTGTGTTAATTATCCGAACAATGTTCAACTGGTCGGTAAAATTGGATAGTGTTCAACTGGTCGATACATTCGAGCAGTGTTCAACTGCTCGAATATTTTCCATATATTCTATGTGTTTCACGAGTGATAAACTGCTCTAACAGATTCAGTCAAGTAGCAAGTGACTAAGGATCTCTCAACCCTCAATCACTTGGGGGGCACATAGGGTATATCTGTTTATAATTTAACACAGGCAATAAGAGCACGAGTTAAGATATCTATTTTTAGGCTGACTTGTAAATTTTTGAAGTCCAAAAAGGCCATTAAGCTAACTTGGTTGACAAAGCTTAAGTAACTTGGAATTTTTTTAAAATTTTAAGTTAGAAGCAGATATTCGTGTGACAATAAAAATTATGCTCATAAAATGTTAGAGCAATAAGAGCGTGCGAAAGTATACTTAGTATGGACATATGAAATGTTTAGAATTTCTAAGTTAGAAAACTAAGTACTCATGCGAAAATATAAGGCATACATCAGAGTGACTTTGCTATTCATAATAAACTTGTAATGTCTTAAGTATAAAAAGACTTAGAATGTTTCAAGTTAGCCACGAAAAAGTAAAGTATAAATGCCAACAGCTCAATCATACGAGCAAGAGTATATAACAAAATACAAAACAAAAGTATGCTAGAGAGCTGGCAGGATGACAACTTCTCTGGTCGGATGAGGGATCATTGGTCGGCTCTGGCAGGTTGATCAACCCCCTCCTCAGCATCAACTGCTCCTTCCGGCCAGAATGATAGCGTGGGGGAAGCAGATGTAGTGCCGACAGGATTAGCTTCTTCCTCGGCAGCCCTGGCCTCACACTTCGCAATCTCCTCTGCCTTAACCTCCTCCGTGAGAAAGTCGAGGATGAGAGGCTTGTTTAGCTTCCACACCTGATAAAAATAGTTGAAGCAGATCTCCTCATAGCGAGTAAGATCAGCTTCTTTCTCCTGCCTCAGCTCCTCATTCACCCTCACTCCTGCCAGAGTATTTACCTTGACTTACATTGAGGCTGAGGCTAGCCCCTCGGTTTTGAAAGGTCAGATTTCTAGTGGTGGTTCTTCTTTTACTGTATTGATTGATTCAGCGGCTACTCATTCATTTGTGTATGCTAGAGTGATAAATCCACTGTGTAGACCTAGTGAGGTGTATGCTAGGAGATTTCAAACTTTGTTGCCGACAGGGAGCTGAACAAGTTTACCATTAAGAACATATAACCATTACCTAGGATCGGCGACATGTTAGATTAGCTATAGGGGAAGACAGTGTTCTCGAAGATCGATCTTCGGTCAGGTTATCACCAGCTAAGGATTAAAGAGGAGGACATACCAAAGACCTCTTTCCGCACGAGATATGGACACTATGAATTCCTTTGGATTAACTAATACCCCAGCAACTTTTATGGACATGATGAATACGGTTTTCAAGGACTATTTGGACAAGTTTGTGATTGTGTTTATTAACGACATATTAGTGTATTCTCAGTCGGAGACTAAGCATGAGCAACATTTACGCCTGGTATTGTAGCGGTTAAGAGAGCATAGGTTATATGCTAAGTTCAGCAAGTGCGAGTTTTGGCTACCGCAAGTCATGTTTCTGGGTCATATTGTCTGTAAGGAGTGGATTTTGGATGTCCCAAGTAAGATTGAGGCAGTGAGAGATTGGCCTAGACCGAGCAGTGTTTCAGAAGTTAGGAGTTTTTTGGGATTAGTAGGATATTATTGGTGGTTTGTTGAGGGGTTCTCCAGAAAGCCACACCGTTGACTGAATTGATGAGAAAGAAGACTAGGTATGTTTGGACAGACAAGTGTGAGAATAGTTTCATGGAATTGAAGTGGTGACTGATCACCGCTCCGATGTTGAGTCTGCCGACAGACAATGAGAAGTTTGTGGTTTATTGTGATGCTTCCAGACAGGGTTTATGGTGTGTGCTGATGCAAGCTGGATAGGTGGTAGCCTACGCATCGAGACAGCTGAAGGAGTATGAGCAGAGATATCCCACACATGATTTGGAGTTGGCAGCGGTTGTATTTACACTTAAGGTTTGGATATATTATTTGTATGGTGAGAAGTACGAAATATACACCGACCATAAAAGTTTGAAGTACTTCTTTACTCAGAAGGATCTGAATATGCACTAGAGACGGTGGCTGGAATTGGTAAAGGATTGTGATTGTAATATCCTATACCATCCTGGGAAGGCTAATGTGGTGGCTGATGCATTGAGTTGGAAGGGCCCAGGAGAATTGTTCTGTTTGAGGCAGATATCAGATAAGTTAGCTGAGGAGATGACTAGGGAGGGTATAGAATTGGTGGTTGGTCGGTTAGCCAACATTACTCTTCAGTCTACTCTCCTTGAGAGGATCAAGGAAGTGCATGGGAAGGATCCTCAGTTGAGAGGGCATAGAGAGAGTGTCTTAGTCGGAGCGACTATGGACTTCTCTATTTTGCAGATGGGACTACTGAAATACAAGGATCGGATCTGTGTTTCGATGGATTCTGGTATCCGGCGAGAGATCTTGGAAGAATCTCATACCACTATTTATTCTTTTCATTCAGGTACGACTAAGATGTACCAAGATTTGAGAACCTTGTATTGGTGTTCGGGAATGAAAAGAGATGTTGTGAACTATGTGGCTAAGTGCTTAACCTGTCAGCAAGTAAAGGCTAGACATCAGAGGCTAGCATGGTTATTGCAGCCTCTAGGGATTCTAGAGTGGAAATGGGAGGATATCACCAAGGACTTCATGGTCAGTTTGTCGAAGACCGCGGGACAACAGATTCAGTGTGGGTGATTACTGATAAGTATACCAAGAACGCCCACTTTTTGCCTGATAGGACGAATTATACTGTGGAGCAGTATGCTGAATTGTGTGTGAAGGAAATTGTTCAACTCCATGGGGCTCTGAGGTCAATAGTATTCGACAGGGACCCCACCTTCACCTCCAAGTTTTGGGAGAGCCTGTAGAAGGCTATGGGCATGCAGTTGCAGTTTGGTATCGCTTATCATCCTCAGACAGATGGACAGTCTGAGAGGACGATTCAGATACTGGAGGACATGCTACGAGCTTATGTGCTGGATTTTGGGGGATCTTCGAGTAAGTATCTCCCTTTGATTGAGTTTTCGTACAATAACAGTTATCAGGCGACTATCGGAATGGTTCCATATGAGATGTTATATGGGAGGAAGTGCAGATAACCTATCCATTGGGATGAGATGGGTGAGAGGAGATACTTGGGTCTTGAGATGGTTCAAAGGAACAATGAGGCGATTGAAAAGATTAGAAATCGAATGCTCGCCTACCAGAGTCGCCATAAGAGTTACTTGGACTTGAAACGCAAAAGGGTAGAGTTTCAAGTCGATGATCATATATTCCTTAGGGTTTGTCCCTTGAGGGGAGTGAAAAGGTCTGGTGTTTGGGGCAAGCTGAGCCCTAGGTTTGTTGGCCCCTTTGATATTTTGGAACGGGTTGGAGAGGTAGCTTACAGATTGGTGATGCCTCTAACTCTATCAAGGGTTCATGATGTATTTCACGTATTCATGCTCTAGAAGTACGTATCAGATTCTACGCATATACTGAGTTATCAGAACTTGGAGTTGGACCAGGATTTATCATATGAGAGGAGAAGTCGGTTCAGATTCTCGACCGGAAGGATAAAGTCTTGCGGAGCGAGACCATCGCCTTGGTGAAAGTGCTATGGAGGAATAGTAGGGTTGAGGAGGCGACGTGGGAACTTGAGTCAGATATGTGGGAGCTGTATCCCGAGTTATTCAGGTAATTTCGAGGATGAAATTTTTGTAAGGAGGGGATAGTTGTAGCGTCCCAAATTTGCTAATAAGGCCTAGGGCCTAGATTAGCGTTCCTGGAGGGCAATAATTGAATTATTCTATTAATGTGTGAATTTGATGAGTATGTGATTGGAAATGCATGTGTTAGGTGAATTAAATATGCATGTGGGCCCTATTTGGTTATTAAGGGCATGTTTGTAATTTTAGGCCGTTGAAGGCATAAATCAATATTTGTGTATGTTGTGATTGACACCATGTGTGAGTGGTGATATATTTGTGATGCACGGTCCGAGACAGTCCTAGGGACCAATTTAGCTAGGAAGTCACAATAGGACCTGATACCCAACTCGGGGCGAGCTAAGGGGTATTTTGGGCATTAGACATTTAATTAGGGTTATCGATTTATGAAAATAAATATTTGAAGTTAGAGCGTTTAGGAGTGAATGTCGGGGACATTTACCATTTTTCCTCAGGGACATTTTTGGTACGCCAAGCCTTGGAGGTAACTTAAGTGACCTAGGTTAAGTAAGACAAAACATAAGAAACACACAAAAACTTGGCATAAACCGACCCTATCTCCCTTCTCTCTCCCTCTTGTTTTCTCTAAACTTTACCAAGGGAACCATTGAAGCTTAAGCAAGGAATTGGGGCTCTAGACTGGAGGATTAGTTCAGTTTCAACTTATTGATTCACACAGACGTTAAGCTAAACTTTGAATTGTGATTTTAGCCATTAAATTCTGTAGTTCTTCACTGAGTTTTAGCTTTCTTGAGTCTTTGAAGTTAAAGATTGAATTTGGGATTTGATGAGGTTTTAAGCTAGCTTCTTGTTAGGTTTTGTTGCTGGGACCATTCTTGAACTACTATGCTGAATAAATTGAGTTCTTAGATTGGTTTTGGGGTAAATTTGATGGGTTTTGGTTGTTAAAATGAGGGATTTTTTGGGTTCGAAGGTGTTATCCAGATTTCCGGATAGCGTTTAGATGAATATCCTCGGGGAAGCAGAATTATCAATGTCTTTCACGGTAGGTGACCAGAGCTCGCGGATGGACAGAAAGGCTTCGCCTCTCCCGTTTAGTGTCCGGATTACTCTTTCAAGCAAACGCGACACGGAAGCTCGTCAACTCTCCCGGACTCCCGAAGGGGTATCCTTCGGGGAAGCTCCTTCCAGGAGAAGCTCTTCAAGCGGTCTTCGCGGAAACAGTTCCGTGCCTCGCACGGAACAAGACCAGGCGGTCGAGTCATGGAGGAGGCATAGTTGGAATGATATCCGCCTGACACAGAATCCCGCCTGACACGCCCGACAGGTCAAAGCCGCACACATCCCAGCACGCCTAAAAGTACTATTTCGCCTACTGTTCCGCTGACAACTTGGAAAAGACGGCTGCCTTTGTGCATTCCCCATACTTTCACGTAAATATACCCACATAGAGCTTGGTAGCCAGGTGACTACGGTAATTGTATCCCCTATTTATGGCTGGTGTAATTAAGACTCATGTGAGTAGAGGAAAACCCTAATCCAAAACCCTAGCTATAAAGACCCCCTCATTTTACAATAGGGGGGAGGGCCAAAAAATCAGAGAGCAAGAACTCTACTAAAATCTCTCTAGCTTCATCCTCTCCAAGAGAACCCGAGAGAAACACTGTGAGGTTGTGAGTTCCTTATACACCAGCTGTTTGACTGTTATTCTCTACAAGTATAATAACATCGACTCGTGGACTAGGGCTCGTTAACGCCTGAACCACGTAAAAACACTGTTTGTTTATTTACATTTCTGCATTTCTATAGCTCTTGTCTTTTTATTATTCCGTTCGTATTCGTTTCCGAAAAACTCGGTAAACATTTTGGTGCTTTCATTGAGAGTTGTAGGAAGTTGTTAGTCAGCTCTTTTTCTGTGTACGTTTTTTGTGTTCACTCCGTGCTAAAAAGATGGTGACTACGAGAAAATCCGCGGTTGACAAAAATGCTAGGGTCAACCCCGATACTATGATGGAAGATGCGGTACAAAACGAACCCTTGGACTACCAAGGTGAAGACCCGACATCCTGCCAGGATCGGGTCAGTACTGAAGATACGACATACTTAGAAGACGAAGAAGAGTATGTCCAAGACGGTTACTACAAAGACGGCTGCTACTATGAGAAGGACCCAGAACTGGTCCAAGTAGCCGAAGAACTGGTGGTCACTAAGGCCAAGCTTGCTGAGCAGGAGCGCGTCTCCGAAAAAATGCAACGCATGATGGAGCGCCTCCAAACCAAGTTCGGAGATCTAGGCGACTCGGACGAGGATGCCTCTGTTCTAGGTGGTGCTGATGCCCCCATGCCGGATCCTGCTGCTGCTGAACCATCCAAAGCCGCCCCTAACAAGGGCAAAGAAAAAGTTGGAGAGCCTGTGCGCACTGACGCCCCTGCACCTCCTAAAGGCGTGAATCACCAGGTCGACTGCCCCCCCTGCGCGCAGAAGGTCTCTGGCGCTCCTAAGCCCAGACGTCCTTCAGCCCCAAGGGGGCACTCTGTGCCTAAAGGGCCCGGTGCTAAGGCACCCAGGCCTAGGGGAAGGAACAACCGCCCCAGTGATTCCGTCAACCAGGACGGTCGGGCAGCGGACACGCACTCCGAAGATAGCTGGTCCACGGTGGACCTAAGAAGAAGGTTGGAGGCCAAGTATGAAAAGGCCAAAGGAGAAAAGGCCCGGCCTCGAGGACAGGACCTCCGAAATCATCTTAATGACAAGCTCCGGGGACGTGACCTCCCGGAGAGCGGAGAGTGATACAAAGAGGCTCGAGGAACAGATTGCTGCCTTGACCAAGCTGGTCCGGAAGCAAAGTGGGGCCCTGTCGGACTCTGAGGAGGAAGACCCGGAACCATGTATTCGGAGGATCGCGGAAACGTCCCTCCCGGATAACTTCAAAATGCCTCACATAGAATTATATGAGGGGACGACAGACCCGCGCACCCATCTAGCTAAATACAACAAAATAATGCAAGTGGCGCGCGTCAGTGAGGACGCCAAATGCATGTGCTTCTCACTCACCCTTACCAAGTCCACGGAGGATTGGTGGAAAATATTAGCTCCCGGATCCATCCACAGTTGGAAGGAGCTACAGTCCGCATTCAGAAGGCAGTTCATTGCTGCCCGAGACCACGACATGGAGGTTGGTTCCTTAACCAACATCAAGCAGCTACCCCATGAGAACCTCAAAGCTTTCATTCAGAGAATGATGGAAGCTGCTGCAAAGACCAAGGTCAGCGATGACATGAACCTGATCGCCCTTCAATCGGGCCTTACTGTCGGCTCCCTGCTATGGGGGGAAATGCAAAGGAGACGGGCAGAAACGCTGTCCGAATTCATGTCAAAAGCTCAGGGAATCATCAACCTTGAGGATGCCTACCAGCAGGCCTTTGGAGTTCCCCCAGCTCCGACGCCTTCCGTGACTGCCCCGAGCTTTGCCTCGCAAGCTCCCGCACCAGCCCTCACGCTTCCAGGAGCCCAATTCACTCCAAGTGTGTATGGGCCTTCCGCGTCTGCTCAGACGCCGAGTCAAACCCATTTCTCTGGGTACGGAGCTGTACAAACTGGATGTAGTATCACTCCTGGCCTGCTGCAGCCGCAAGCAGAAGGCCCAGAACGAAATTTGAGCCAATTGCGGAGTAAACGAAGCGGAAGAAACTCCAACCGGGGAGACCATTCAAAGAAACCCCGGAAGGACTATGAGCCCAAGTTCACGGAGTATACCAGTTTGATAGACTCGCGAGAGAATGTCTATCGGGCAACCTGTAATATGGTCAACTACAGGAAGCCCCCGAAAGTGTCTCACGGAGGAAGGCGTCCGCGAGACTCCAATAAGAGGTGTGAGTTCCACGGAGACGTGGGGCACACCACGAACGAGTGCCTTCAGCTGAAGGATGAGATCGAGTCCCTGGCAAGAGCGGGACACCTCGGTCAGTGGGTGAGGATACCCATAATCTATCCCGGACAGGGAGTAGTTCACGGAGCTGCATTTTCCCCGGGACAGAGGGGGACCGTTAGCGCTCCTGGAGCCGGTCACCCCCAAGCTCCCGGGTCTCAGTTCCCAGCGCTTCCTGCTCCAGCCGCTCCGGCACCCATTGCCTTGTTGGCTCCAGGACCTGGCAACCCATATCCGCCCGACCTTGCTCCGCCACCCGTTGACGGACACGTAGCCAACATTTCCGGAGGACCGCACCTTGCCGAAGCACCCGCAACTCCCAGAAAAGGTACTTGAGGGAGTTAGAACACACCGGGGAGATGTGCGCCTTGGTTCAATCACCTGCTCAACGTCCCCGAATGATGGACCTTCCCATCACCTTCACGGAGGACGACGCCCGACATGTGCACTTCCCCCACAACGATCCCCTCGTGGTGGAAGCCCAGATTGCCAATAAGAAGGTCTCACGGATTTTGGTCGATAACGGAAGCTCCGTAAACATCCTCTTCAAAGCAGCCTTCCACGCGATCGGATTAACCGAGACAGACCTGACCCCATGCCCCATCTAGCTTCAAGGGTTCAATGGGGATGCACTCATGCCATTAGGCAAAATTCAACTTCCAGTCACCCTCAGAGGAGAAAGCGACGCTTGTGCCTTTAAGCACAGCACATTCGTGGTGGTCGACTGCCCCACGGAGTATAATGCCATCCTAGGCCAACCGGTCCTAATAGATTATGGGGCCATAACCTCGATACGCCACTTATGCTTGAAGTTTCCATGCGACGATGGGCGTATCGGCACCCTCCGAGGAGACCAACGAAGTGCACGAAGCTGTTACAACATCTCCGTCCGATCCGTCTACACGGTCCAGGAGACGGTTGCTGCCGTTCCTTTGGCGGAAGAATTACCGGAAACTGGGGATGCTCAAGAGGCATACTTTGACGAACTCGACCCAAGAGTGGGGATCGAGAAAGCGATAGAACCGATGGAGGAAGTCGAAGAGGTGATCCTCAACCCGGGAGATCCCACCAAAGTCATTCAGGTGGGGAAAAACCTGCCGTCGGCCATTCGAGATAAGATCGTGGCCACTGTGAAGAATAATCAGGATATCCTGGCATGGTGCCACGCTGATATGACGAGGATTAATCCTAATGTTGCGTGCCATGCACTCAACATAGATCCATCTGCAACTCCAGTTCGCCAAAAGAGGAGGCCGTTAGACCCAGTGAGGGCCGAAGCCGTCAAAGCTGAAGTGGACAAGCTGATGTCCATAGGTTTTCTCCAGGAGTCACACTATCCCGTGTGGTTGGCCAACCCAGTTCTGGTCCCGAAACGCGATGGGTCCTGGAGAATGTGCATTGACTTCACGGACCTAAACAAATCCTGCCCGAAAGATTGTTTCCCTCTTTCGCGAATCGATCAGATGGTAGACGCTACTTCCGGGTATGAACTCTTATCCTTCATGGATGCGTACTCCGGATACAACCAGATCAAGATGCATGTCGCGGACCAGGAACACACCAGCTTCCTCACGGACAAGGGTGTCTACTGTTACGTGGTCATGCCTTTCGGTTTGAAGAATGCTGGGGCGACGTACCAGCGTCTAGTAAACAGGATGTTCAAGGACCAACTGGGGAGGAACATGGAGGTGTACGTGGACGACATGTTGGTAAAATCCAAGACCTCCGGGGACCACAGTGACGACCTTGAGGAAGCATTCGCCGTGATCCGAAAGTACGGAATGAAACTGAATCCGAAGAAATGTACTTTCGGGGTCTCGTCTGGGAAGTTCCTCGGTTTCATTGTCAGCTCCCGTGGAGTGGAGGCCAACCCTGGGAAAATTAAAGCATTCATAGATATGCCTTCTCCCCGAAAGCATAAGGACGTCCAAAGCGTTACCAAAAGGATAGCTGCTCTCAGCCGCTTCGTATCCAAGGCCACTGACAAGTGTATCCCCTTCTTCAATGTGTTGCGAGGAAACAAGAAGTTCGAGTGGACCCCCGAATGCGAAGCAGCCTTCCAACACCTCAAGGAACATCTAACCCGAGCTCCCATTCTGTCTAAACCTGTCGAAGGGGAGGCGTTGTTCTTGTACTTAGCTGTGACAAAACACGCCGTTAGTGCCGCACTCGTCCGGGAAGACGGCCGTATCCAACTCCCTGTGTATTACGTAAGCAAGAGGTTACTGGACGCCGAGTCCAGATATTCAATGATCGAGAAACTCTCCCTCTGCTTGCTAATCGCTTCGCGGAAGCTAAGGCCCTATTTCCAGGCACACACCATCAGAGTACTCACCGACCACCCTCTCCGAAAATTCTTGCAGAGGCCCGAATCTTCTGGCAGATTGCTTAAATGGGCCATGGAACTGAGCCAGTTCGACACCCACTACCAGCCACGTGTTTCCGTAAAAGGACAAGCTCTCGCGGACTTTATTGTGGAATGCTCAGGAATGAACGACCTCCCGGAAGATCCTATCCCGGAACTTCCCACATGGAAGGTCTATGTAGACGGAGCCTCCAATGAAAAAGGAGCTGGAGCAGGGGTTATCCTAATCTCTCCCCAAGGGCATCAGATCCAGAGCGCCATCCGTTTCGCGTTCCCAGCATCCAACAACGAGGCAGAACACGAAGCCATGCTAGCTGGATTACAACTGGCCAGAGAAGTCGGAGCCCAAAAAATAGAAGTATACAGTGACTCCCTACTTGTGGTAAACCAAATATCCGGAGAATACCAGACAAAGGGCGAAAAAATGGCTGCCTACGTGTCTCTCTGCCGCGGCCTCCTGCAGCATTTCAAAGGCTACCAAATCTGCCAGGTCCCCCGGGATCAGAATTCACTCGCGGACACGCTGGCCAAGCTTGCAACAGACCCGGAGATTGAACAGTATGGCCTAGTCCCCATCGGGCACTTAGAAGCCCCCAGTACTGAGACACGAAGGATAAACGCCATCATCGACCATTCCCACTCCTGGATAGGACCCATCCTCAGATTTCTCACCACCGGAGAGCTCCCCACTGATAAGGCTGACGCAAGAAAGCTCCAATATCAAGCTCCCCAATACGTGGTTATGGATGGAAAGCTTTACCAAAGGGGGTTGTCCATACCTTTCCTTAGGTGTGTTGCCGGAACCGAAATCAGCACCATCATCCATGAGATTCACTGAGGTTTCTGTGGCGACCATACCTCCGGGCCGAGCCTCTCCAAAAAGATCCTTCGTCAAGGATACTTCTGGCCCACCATGAAAAAGGATTGCGTGGATTATGTCAGAAAATGTGAACAGTGCCAGAGGTACGCCAAGGTTCCGCGAACGCCGCCTACAGAAATTACCTTAATGACCAGCCCCTGGCCGTTTGCCGTTTGGGGCATTGACCTAGTAGGTTCCCTTCCAACTGGAAAGGGTGGAGTGAAGTATGCCATAGTCGCGGTAGACTACTTCACCAAATGGGCTGAAGCTGAACCTATGAACACGGTCACATCTAAAAAAGCACTAGACTTTGTCATCAGGAATATAGTGTGTCGTTTTGGGCTTCCACGAAAAATTGTGTCCGACAACGGGAAGTAATTTGATAGTGAACATTTCACGAACTTCTGTGCTTCGCATGGAATCATCAAAAGCTTTTCCGCAGTCGCCAGACCTCAAGCTAATGGGCAAGTGGAAGCAGTAAACAAAATCTTAAAGACCACGTTGAAGAAAAAACTCCAAGCCTGCAAGGCTCACTGGCCGGAAGAACTTCCGCAAGTACTTTGGGCCTATCGCACGACAGAGAGGACTTCGACGGGGCACACACCTTATTCCATGACCTTCGGGTGCGAGGCCGTCATCCCAGTAGAAACTATGATCCCCTCTCACAGGCAGGACACCTACGACCCTACCCGGAACCACGCCCTTCTCCAGGAGTCCCTGGACATGATCGATGAGCTCCAGGAGCAGTCACAGGTCCAACTCAAAATGTACCAAGGCAAGATAGCCCGACACTTCAACACAAGAGTCAAGAGCCGTACATTCGAAGTTGGGGACCTTCTCCTATGAAGAGTATTTCCTGCTACGCAGGATCCGGGAGTGGGAGTCCTCGGACCCAACTGGGAAGGCCCCTACGAAGTACAAGAAAAAGTGGGCCATGGGACGTATCACTTAAAGAGACTCGACGGATCTAAAGTCCCACGCGCCTGGAACGCGGAGCACCTCCGCCGTTACTATCAGTAGGCCCTGGACTATCTAGTCGAAAGTCCTTGGTGGACGTAGCAAAATGTAAAATGTGGAGATAATCCTCCCTGCTGTAAAACACATGCCTAATAGGCTAATCTAATGAAACACGGAGAGATTCACTCCGGTTTTACTGCATTTTTCATCCCTGTGTTCAATACTGCGTTTTAACAAGTGACCACGCGGTCCGGAGACGTCCGGACCCCACGCTCACTTGGGGTGGTATACATGGCTAAGGCATAGCCATACGCCCCTTGAACAAAACATACACAGAACACCACTTATGTGCTAGCATTATGTTTGAAAATTTTAAATTGTTAAGCTTAGGTTAATTTGTTGCCATGAACCTACTTGCATTACGTGTCATGTGTGCATTATGTGTTTATGTGAAAATTGCTATTGAAATGTCTGCCATTATGCATCATGAAAATTATCTCCTGTGTAGCCCAGCGATGAACAGGACTGGGGGTTGGGGCACGTTCAGAGAGCTACGCCGAAACACCCCCAACTTCCGGGCAAGTCCTTCAAAAAATATTTTGCGACCGCTGTAGAGCTCTGCTTCGCAAGCTCCAGCTCCGGGTCTCACAAAGTAAAGATGGCAAGATCTGCAACCGCTGTAGAGCTTTGCTTCGCAAGCTCCAGCTCCGGGTCTCACAAAGTAAAGATGGCAAGATCCGCGACCGCTGTAAGCTTTACTTCGCAGGCTTCAACTCCGGGTCTAACAATATAATGCATTGCGAGCTTTTCGACCACTGCAAGCTTCACTTCGCAAGCATCAGCTCCAGGGGCAGATATGATCGATCCCCCGATTACAGCAGGCCTGCCCCGGGATCGAACATGGTTGGCGTGGCAATTTCCCCGACCGAAACGAGCCTTGCCTCGCAGGGCTCCATGCCAGGTCACTGAAGTCAGCCACCATAAGGTTCGCAACGACAGTTAGTTTTGCTTTGCAAAGATCTAACCTTAAGTCTAGCGACGCTCACCAAAAGAACTCCCGTTCCAGCACCATGGAACGGCTCACCTTAGCAATCCCAGAGAACAGTATAACTACAAGTCCCGGGATTGGCCATTTTCCTTAGGAAAGCTGAAGTACGGTGAAAGGAGTCTTGCCGTTGGAACCAGGAAACCTTCGTAACCTAGAAACTACGTGGGAAAAGACATCAGCCATTAGAGCTTCAAGTTGGAAGTGCATAGGTTCTGGCCGTTGGAACCAAAACCTCATGCGCCCTTACAGTAGTTTCTACCGTGTAAAAGTCTACCCTAAATGCAAAGTTAAACAAAGAACTCGGCAGAAAATAAAGGAGAATGCTATAATTATGGCAAAAATGTCTGCAATGAGAAAAGAGTACAAGGAGCTTCGCCGCAAAGAAAAACACAAATGAAAAATAATTAAAGATAAGGCCCCTTCAAGCATTGGGGGTGGCAGCGGTATCCACGGCCAAGGCCTCGAGGTCAACGGTTTCAACTAGGGCTGGCGGAGTCGGCTCATTGGAAGGCGGAACTTCATCACGGGCAGGTTCTGAGGTCCCCGCCTCTCCGGGATCTCCTGCCTCAGGGGCCCCAGCAGGTTCGTCAATGTTGTAAGTTTGGACGTACACCTCTGGGCCTTGATCCCACACCTGTAGCTTCTCCCTCATGGCGTCGGCATCCTCTCCCAGATAGCCTAGTACCTCCGGGTTCATTTTCCAGAGTTGATGCATGAGGACCACATGCGATATATTAATCGTCCTGTTCAGTACCACCTCGGCATCCTCCTTCTCCTTCAAGCGCTCCGCCTCGGAGGTTACTAGTTTTGCCTCCGCGACAGCTAATTGAGCTTTCAGTTTTTCCATCTCAGCCTTGGATGCATCCCGCTCTCCCTTAAGAGAATCAATCTCCTTGCGCTGCAATTTATTTTGGGTCAGCACGGATTGCTTCTCGGTTACATGCCCCCTGGCGGTGAATTGCAAGGCTCCGATCTCTTTATCCTTCTCGGCGAGCCCCAACTCCAGCATAGACACGAGATCCTTGCTCCTCTTATGAAATTACTCCTCCTCGTGCAGCTTATTCTGAAGAGTGGCATATTCCTCTTCGCTGTTTTCGGCCTTCAAGTCATCCGACCGCTGTTTGAACTCAGTCTCTGCGTTGGCCCGGTACTCTCGGTATTTGGCAAGATATTTCTTCTCCGCCTCTTCCTCAGCCGTGCGCCGGGCCTGGTCAATCTTCTCCGAAGCCTCCCACCTTGTGCTCTCGACCTGTTGGGTCAGTTTCTGCTTCTCCGCCTCCAAGGCCTGGCAAGCCACCTGGCTCTCCTCCAGCTGAACCAGAACTACACCCACCTCCCAGAACGAGCGTTCCGCGATCAGAGAGGCCTGCATGGAAAGACAACAGAATGAGTTAAGCAGAACCAAATGTGCTAAGACAGATAATCCCAAAGCTTAACTGACGGCTTACCCCAGACAATTGTTGCTTCACGGCATGTGTCAGCAACAGCGGATCCTTACTGCTACTGATGGCCCATTTCTCAGAATTGAGCTCGCACAAGATCAAGGCCATGTCCTCCATCATCTCCGCTTCGAACGGCGCCAATGCACGTCCGAGCCTAGGCACCAGCCTCTTCTCCAAGGCTGGGCCATCCAAAACCGCTCCAGCCGGGTGAAGAGACCTCACCCCCTCGGCCAACTTAGCTCTCTTCACGGCAGACAAGTTGTCTGCCCTTCCCTGAGTAACAGCCTTCTCAGCCTCCAACCGCCTCTTCAAAAAATTATCGGCCCGTCTTACACCCTCCAGGAGGGCAGCGGGGAAACGGGTTGGTTTCTGCGGGAAGTGGAACTTGAGGCCAGGCAGAGGAAGGTTTGTTTGCTGAGAAGAAGGGGACCCCGAAAGGGTGGACTCCCTTTGGGCTGGAGGAGGAGGCAGACGGGGTATTAAGGCCCCGGTCTGTTGTTGTTGCTGGTGTTGCTGTTGTTTTTGTTGCTGCGGTGGCGGAGGTGACTGCCTCTGTCGTTGTTGTTGATTTTGCTGCTGCGGCAGCGGAAGTAATTGCTTTTGTTGTTGCTGCTGGTTTGGATGTTGTTGTTGCTGCCGTTGTGGCATTGGTGATTGTCTCTGTTGTTCTTGTTGCTGTTGTTGTTGTAGTTGTGGTTGCTGTCGTTGCTGTTATTGTTGCCTTCGACCGGGAGAAGAGTGTCTAAGGCGTTTCTTCTCGGCGCCCTCAGCATCCCCTCCGGGACGCTTGCTCACCCCAGTCGTCTTCACGGGGAACACAAGCCCTTCCCCGTCGCTGCTACTACTCGAGTTCGCCAAGGACTCGGAAGGCCCCTTGGCAGGAGATCTCTCCACCACCGAAGACACATGCGCCTCGCCACCTGTCTTCTTGGATGTGGCAGCTTTACCTCCCCTACCGGCTCCGGCTTTTCGTCCTTTCCCCTTGGACGGATCTTGGCTGGTGGCGGCTTTCTTGATGAGTAAGGTAACTCTCTCCAACATCTTGGCTTCGGGAAATTCTGCAAGAAACGTACGAAGCAAGGTTAAGGAACCAGCAAGCAATGTGAAAGAAGATAAGCAGAAGAAAAGATAATCAGCAACATAAAAGCACAAGCAAGTCTGCCAGCAGGGAACAAGGAACAAGAAAAAGAAAAGTTTGAAAGGGACGACCATGCACGAGAAACGTGGATGGCCTTCCCCGAGCGAAACAAAACACCGCTTCCTACTCCAGGAAGCTCCCGTACTCCTTGAAGTCCGGGAATGACATGCTGAGGGAAGAAGGGTCAACCATGATGACACCTTCTGGCAGACTACCGTCACTCAGACACCCGAGGAGCTCATCTACCCTATCGCAATATCTGTCAAAGGGTATCCTACGCGGATCTAGCCTAAGGAAGCGGGGATCGAACCCCATCTGAGAGGTCCGGGAAACCTCAGACAGGCTGGGGGTGTGGATCAATCGAAAACTAGTCTTACCTCTCCCGGAGGTACCAGCCCCCGGAGTCCCTTCGTTGGGGTAAGCTGCGGCGTGGCGAGCCTCGATCTCCTCTTCCTCTGGCTGGGGGTCGGGGAACCTCTCCGCCCAACTAGCGGATAAAGTATTCTCGTCCCGGGCTGCTTGGCTGATCACCTTGGACAGCTCCAGGGCAATCTGCTCCCGGATGTCAGCTGACACCTGACTTTTCCCCCTGCCACTCACTGGCTCAATGTTTTGGAAAGAGGCGAGTAGCCCATACTCCCTCAAAGATTCGGAGGTCACAAGTCCCTCCACTTTCAACTCTTCCTCCGAGAGCCCTTCGTAGAACTTTGACCTCCTTATCATCTCCGCACAGCGAGGTGTCCGCGGAACGACTTCTGCAAAATCCAAATACAAGAATTAGAGATCCTCCCGAAAGGCGAATCAAACGTAAAGAAACAAAGTTGAAAAGGAGAGGAAGGAGCACTTACCAGGGACTTTGAAGTCCAAAGATAGGGCTGGCACCCTCTTCAGTGGGAAGCCAGTCGTCAGGAACCAGTACTCCCGGAGGTCTGGAACCCTCGCGGTATGACAGGTGGGACACATCACGTCCGGGTGCCTCTCCAGTCTGTAAAATCCCACCTTGTCTGGATGACCTCTCATGGGCTGAGACTTCAACCCGTAGAAGTACAGCACCTCCTCCGGGGTAGGAGCCTCCAGGTTCCGGGACTTGCAAAAGATGAACCACCCCGCTAGGAGCTTATAGCTGGGGGGAATCAACTGGAAGGGGGCAATCCCCGCCTTCACACAGAAATTGGCAAAGTAACTTCTTAGGGGCAAGTGCACCCCACACACTATGTGTGCCCAGCTCCAGGCACCAAAACCCTCGTGGCTCTGACTAGCCGACTCGCCCAGCACCGACAGACGGTGCCACATCAGGCCTGGGATGTTCTTCAGGCCTGCCTCTGAGGAGTACAACTCCAGCATGCCGTAGTTCCTGAACAGGTTCGGCTTCTGGTCCATCTCCCAGATTGAACTATTGGTAGTCGGTGGGCTAGCCGCGACCACTTTTGTCTTTCCTTTCCCCTTTGCGCCGGCGACAGGGGAACCCTTCTCCTGGGCAGGATCCGCTTCTACCACAGCGATGAGTTGTTCCTTTGAGATGTTCGTCACTGAACAAAAGAAGCAAAGAAGAAACCACTCTAAGCAGTCAGCACCCTTGTCATACCCTAGTGGTATCAAAGGCGTCGGGGAGACCCTCCCCGAAAACTGCTTGGAGAGGCCCCCACCGAGCTTACCGAGGGGTTGGCACCATGCCACCCGAAGGACAGCAAGGAACCAAACTCAGACTCCGAGCCTAAGCCCGCCGAGAGAAGTGTTTTTCTAGAGAAAGACACCCTAAAGGCGTTCATGCTTATGCCCTAAAATAGCAAACCAGAACAGCGCAAGCAAGACAAGGAACGACTTTCCAAACGCAAATCGTCAAAGCATGCAAAGAGATTACTTATCGACTCACATCAACCGCATGCCTATCAAAGCCCTATTCACGCATGCACATAGACGATACTGGCAGAAAACGTAACTCTAACAACTACCAACAACCTAAGGTTTGGGAGGAAAGAGCAAAGTAGAAATACTTACTGGTATTCGGGTAGTTGAAGACTGATGGAGTAACCGGATCACTGAACAGCATGATCGCGAGAAGTAAAAGCTGCAAAGAAGAACGGCGATTCAAACCCTGAACTTCGGCGAATAAACCCACTGCCAAATCAAAAGAAAAGTTTCTAGATTCCTTACCAAAAAAAAAAAAAAGTGGCAAGTTCGAAGGAATGCAAGCTTGGAAGCCTGAGAGTTCGAAGGTTTGGGAATCTGAAAATCCGAAAGATAGAGAATTTGAAAGCGTAAAGAGGAAGAAAGGTCCGTTCCCTCATTTTTATAGCAGGAAAGAAGTCGTTTCGAATTCCTCAAATGGACGGTCCCGATCTTCCCATTCCGTGTGCATCAGATCCAACGGCTGGAGATGAAGCGACGATCCTATTTATGACTCCTCGGATGGGAATAAAGTATTTATTTCCCATCATTATACCACCTCGGGCCCGGTGTACCATTAAAAACCGTCAAATCATTACTCAGATGCCTGACGCACGCATACTTAACCAGTCGCCTCACGCACACGTCTTGGTCGCAGAGCCATTCCCGGCATGACGCGTGGCCCTTGCCGCACTTGAGTACTTGAGTTCAAACAGAAGAAATTTCCTTTCTTTTTCATACTAACTCTCAGGTGGGAAAAAGGAACCCTTCCAGGAACACAGGAGGTGGCCCCTCGCCTAATCTAAGAAACCGAAATACCCGGAGAACTGTACAAGCTCCCGGATCTCTCAAAGCTCCGTGACCTTGGGGGGTAAATGTTATCCAGATTTTCGGATAGCGTTTAGATGAATATCCTCGGGGAAGCAGAATTATCAATGTCTTTCACGGTAGGTGACCAGAGCTCGCGGATGGACAGAAAGGCTTCGCCTTTCCCGTTTAGTGTCCGGATTACTCTTTCAAGCAAACGCGACACGGAAGCTCGTCAACTCTCCCGGACTCCCGAAGGGGTATCCTTCGGGGAAGCTCCTTCCAGGAGAAGCTCTTCAAGCGGTCTTCGCGGAAACAGTTCCGTGCCTCGCACGGAACAAGACCAGGCGGTCGAGTCATGGAGGAGGCATAGTTGGAATGATATCCGCCTGACACAGAATCCCGCCTGACACGCCCGACAGGTCAAAGCCGCACACATCCCAGCACGCCTAAAAGTACTATTTCGCCTACTGTTCCGCTGACAACTTGGAAAAGACGGCTGCCTTTGTGCATTCCCCATACTTTCACGTAAATATACCCACATAGAGCTTGGTAGCCAGGTGACTACGGTAATTGTATCCCCTATTTATGGCTGGTGTAATTAAGAATCATGTGAGTAGAGGAAAACCCTAATCCAAAACCCTAGCTATAAAGACCCCCTCATTTTACAATAGGGGGGAGGGCCAAAAAATCAGAGAGCAAGAACTCTACTAAAATCTCTCTAGCTTCATCCTCTCCAAGAGAACCCGAGAGAAACACTGTGAGGTTGTGAGTTCCTTATACACCAGCTGTTTGACTGTTATTCTCTACAAGTATAATAACATCGACTCGTGGACTAGGGCTCGTTAACGCCTGAACCACGTAAAAACACTGTTTGTTTATTTACATTTCTGCATTTCTATAGCTCTTGTCTTTTTATTATTCCGTTCGTATTCGTTTCCGAAAAACTCGGTAAACAAAAGGGGTCCGGCCGCAACATTGTTTTTGGTGAGCCGCGGTCCTCTAGAACAGATGGGAGGCAAAAGTGAAGGACAGGTCACGGCGCCCCTATTCTTGGGTCGTGGCGCGCATCTGCTGAGCGAGGAGGTTAAGCCTCTGATTGAGGCGGGCCGTGGCAAAAGGCCTTGGGGCCGCGGCTCTTAAGGGGTTTTTGGACCCCAAGAAGGGGTTTGGTTCGAGAATCCAAAAGTTAAGGCTCGGGATACATTTTATCACTCGGGTTGATAGAATTCAAGGTCTCTAAGACTAGAATTATGTTCCAAACTTATTTAATAGATTAAGACTTGATGGATGGATGTTGTTGATACGTTGTCATTAGGTTATCAGCGAGGCTCGGACTAGGGGACTGTGCTCAGGATATCAGTGCTCGAGAAGCTTGGGACACAGGTAAGAAAACTATTGTACTTGTAGAGCAGGGCGTGACCCTGTAGTTTGTATTGCAGGGCATGGCCCTATGTGATTGTGTTGTAGGGCGTAGCCCTATTGTTTATGTTTGTATTTTTTAAGTATTTGTTGATTATATGCTATGTATTGCATATCTATGAATGAATGGCAAGAGTTGGGAACAGCGAAGGTCGAGAACGGTAGAAAGCCATGTATGGCAAGGGGCCGGAAACAGCGTTAAGCACGTGGAGTGCGAGGCCGAGTACGGAAAAGGGCCGGGAGCGGCATTGAGCACGCGGATCGCAAATCGCCAGGGTGAGACCCTTCTTGGATGCGTGATTCATCCTCACGGTGTAGATCACGAACCCAGGGCCTGGTAAAGCTCTTGGGACGACATGGGCGCTATGTGTTTAGCCTATTGGCTGTCTTGTTGTATGCAAATTGATAGTTGTGCATATTTTGATTGTTTGTGTTGAGTTTTCATGCTGGGCTTCGGCTCACAGGTGCTCTATTGTGCAGGTAAGGGAAAGGGAAAGTTCGACCAAACATGAATTAGAAGAACGTGGAGCGACGTGTTCATGTGTAGTCCTGCCTGGCTGCCACGGTCAAGGGTATATTTTGGGAGATGTTGTGTCTCAATCTAGATTATGTCGGTTAGTCGACTTTAATCATATTTTTGGGCTGTAAATATTTTTAAATAGTAATTTTGGGATCCCAAATATATAACGCTTTATAATTTCAATGAATGTTTACATTTTCAAATTATATGACTTTTATTACAATTCAGCTACACTTTTTTCCTAAAACCTCGACTAGCGAGTTAATTGCACGTTTAAAACTCACTTAGTAACGACTCTAAGGAAGTAGGGCATTACACTCTTCAGAATCACCACTTGTATCTTTTTCTTATTATCGCGTAATATAAATAGATTATACATTACATTATTAATAATAATAATAGTAATAATAATATAATATAATTATAATGATTATATCAATTCATTTAGGTAATATCTAGTTGAGAATAGTGTCTTCAAAGAAATTGGAGTTGAAAAATGTTTTAAATGAAATAAATAATTAAATTGAATTATTTTATATAGACTATGTCCGATATTATATTGATAATATTAAGAAAATATAAGAAAATTCCAATGTTTGTCTACATGGTCTTAAACTCATATTGGTATGAGAGGATCGAGATTAAGATAATAAACTTAATACAGTTTGCAGCAAAATAAAGTTATGGAATCTTTAGATTAATTACTTCTAGTACGGTCCACTAGTTTTATGAATACATGTGACCAAGATCTAGGTAACTAGTGTAGTAGGACACTTTAGTAAAGCACCCCATGGCGAGAAGCTAGGTCTGATAAATCCAAATTCTAGTAGCTCCTTCAACTATATCTTCAATTCCTTTAGCTTTGTCAAAGCCATCTTGTATGGTGCCAAAGACACTGGTTCTCTACCCGACGCTAACTCAATGATGAACTGAATCTCCCTATGTGGCGGCAGTCCCGGTAATGCCTCACGAAACATGTTCACAAACTCACATACTAGTCTAGTCTCTCCAGGCCTCACTAGCATGACTCCAGTGGTATCCACTACACTGGCTAGAAAACCTTACAACCTCCTTATAATAGGTCCCTAGCCCTCAACGTTGATATCATAGGAATGTGGAGTCCGTGCATAGTACCCACAAAAACAAAAGGGTCCTCACCCTCTGGCTCAAAAGTCACCATCTTCTTCGTACAATCAATAGTGGCCCCATAGCCAATCCATCCCCAAAATCATATCGAAATCAACCATACCAAACTCAATCAAATCTACTAATAGTTCTCTATTGTCCACCATCACTGGTAGTGCTCTAATGCATCTCCTAGAAACTACCAACTCCCTTGTAGGCAGTACAGTCCCAAACCCCATAGCATAATGCTCACTAGCCCTACACAATATATCAATCACTTAACTACAAACAAATGAACGTGTAGCACCAGAGTCAATCAATCCAGTATATGAACAGTTAGCACTAGAAATCTGACCTGTCACTACTGAAGGACTAGCCTTAGCCTCTGCCTGTGTCAAGACGAAAACTCGAGCTCGAGTCAAGCTGTTTGCCTTCCTTGGTTCCTCTTTCTTCCAAGTCAGGCAATCTTTCTTGAGTTGCATTACCACCCTGTAGAAGTAACAGGCCTTTACCTAGTATTTTCCCAGATGGTGCTTCCTGCATCTACCATACTCTGGGTAGCTCCTCCATGTCTCACCGCCTCCCTGGCAGCCACCCTGGACACGCCAGCCTCTC
The DNA here is from genome assembly GCF_963169125.1 of Humulus lupulus. Taxonomy (NCBI): domain Eukaryota; kingdom Viridiplantae; phylum Streptophyta; class Magnoliopsida; order Rosales; family Cannabaceae; genus Humulus; species Humulus lupulus. Next base: position 78,082,436 of record NC_084801.1, read on the forward strand.
CTATCAGGACCAACAGTGGTCGAGGAATCAAGGGTCTTCCTCTATTGAGCACTCCGAGTTCTGCCCCAACCAGACCCTGTAAGTGGAGGCACTTCCTTGCGAACATCCCATCACGCAGCATTCTCCGTCCATATCTTATTCTCTGCTTCCTCAGCAGTGATGGCTTTCTCAACTACCTGGGCGTAAGTTGTCTCCCCAGGTACTGTTGTGATCCTCACATTTCGGGCTATCATAGCATTAATCCCTCAAACAAACCTGTCTTGCCTAGATGCATCTATAGGCACAAGATTAGGTGCAAATTATGCTATCTTGTCAAACTTCATGGCATATTTGGTAACTATCATGCTGCCCGGTACCAACCAGTGAACTCATTCATCCTTGCTGCTATGACGGCAACACTGTATTATTTCTGATTGAAGAAGTTTCTTAACCCATCCCAAATCATGGTAGAAACATCTCGAGTTTGTGACGCTACCTCCCACCAAATGTGGGCATCATCACAAAGCATATAGGTGGCACAGGCCACCGTGTCGTTACCTTCCACCCTCATGAAGTTGTGGATGGAGGTAATCAAACTTATCCACTGTTTAGTTTTAAGTGCATCTGTTCCTCCATCAAAAGTTGGAGGATGCTCCTTCCTAAATCTTTCATAAAGCGGCTCCCACCTATTCTGAATTTCAGGTGGCTGTACAACAGGTCCCACAACAGGTGGCAAGTTAGGTTCAGCACCCCCTGACGAAGCTTGTTGCCTTAGAAGGCGAAGCTTTTCCTCTTGACTCTGAAGTCTAGCTTGCATGTCAGCAAGCAATTACTGCAAGTTCTCAGGAACTGGCGGAGGGTTCTGACCCTGCTCATCATCTCTAGCCTCAACCCCAATGCTGGCTAGTCGAATTGATTGCCTTGGAGGCATAACTCTTGAAGTTTATTTGCAATCAACGACTTGGCTGGTCAGGCAATAATAATAGGTTTATAATAACCCAACGATTAAATGCTGAAACTCAACCAACAACACACAATCATAATGCAAGCATGGATTTAAAAAATTATTCACATACAACATAATGCTAATAAGCACACCTTATCATATTCACATAGCAGTCATGTAATTTCCCAACTATTTCTAAGACCTTGGACAATTAAAACTACTAGACATAGCTACTATTTTGGGAAACATACATATGAAATAACATAACTTTATTTAAAACCCAAATTATTGTACCAATACAAGATAAAATATAAAAAATAAAAATGTGATATGGTATGGGATCCCATTGTTTATAAAACATAAAACATAAACTTTAATTCAATTGTTTAAAAAATTAAGTGCAGAATTACAAAAGAAACATAATTCAAAAGACTAAATTACGTCATCCTCGATCAACAAGCAATCCATTCATTCCATTCTTCCTTAACACACAAGCCAAGCTGCCAAGAATCCTTTCGCCTTCCATATTCATTTTCCTGCATCACACTAAAAATAAAGGAATGAGCCTATTGCCCAGCAAGGAAAATCTACTAAAAACATACATCATAAATCATAAGCATTAGACTATATCATAAACACATACTATAAAACATATGACTATAAAAAAAAATATACCATATAGGACTACAATATTAATGGCTACTAACTAATTAACTTGGCACGTGATAAACCATCTAGGTCCTTTATTAACTAATCGAGGTAGGTTAGATCACATGGTAGTATATGATAACCCATCTAGGTCTTCTACTAATCGAGGTAGGCTAAATCATAACTCTAACAATGAAAATGATAAAATTCTTGGGGTTTGCTATCCAAGCAACTATAAGCCCCAAGCAACATAAAATATTGGGGTTTGCTATACAAGCAATTATAAGCCCCAAATGACTTAAAAACATATTTTTACATAAAACATATAATAACATAAGTATAAAAGCACATATAATCTATCTTATTTTCCTTACAAAAAACCAGGATATTTGGGAATGAGAACGGGATTAGAACACTCCTATAAACCAACAGTAAGCATTGTGTGTTTCTAAAGAAAGATATCAAAAGAACACTAAACCATCCAAGTAGAAACTTATCGAAAAGAACCATAAGTTTTCAGGAAACTTAAACACCTAATCAAGAATCATAAACAAAAGTTGGGATCTGAATAAAAAAAACCTAAATAAAACTATAGAACCATGAAGAACTGAACTTAGGGATAAGATTACCTTGGATGATCTTATGAATTGATCTAATCCTCAATACCGAAATCTCACTATATCTCACTTCCCAAGTGTTTCGAAAAGCTTAGAATGATAAAGCTTTTAACCCAAAACCCAAGTGTTTCTCTCTAAAATGACACTAGCAACTTGGAGGCTCTAAAGACTGCTTGAAGAATAAAGAAAATGACTGAGGACTAGGTCCTATTTATAGAGTTCAAGGAGTGAAACTAACACCTTTTAATTTGAATAAATAAATGATTATAAAATGAAAAATATTTGAATTTTCATTCAACAGGCACCCAGAACTCGGTCAAAATTGTTCAAAGGCAGGTCCAAGTGGTTAAGGGTATTTTTCAATTAAAAAATCATCAACATTCAAAAATACAACACCAGGGGCGATATATCACCCACCCTTGGCGATATATCAGCTCCACCCTAATCCCGAGCCCCGTTCTTACGTTCGTGCGAAGTCGACGTGTTTTTCGTATGTTCCGTAGGCGATATATCGGCCCTATAGCCGCAATATATTGGCATACGCTGATATATCAAACATGTATTTGCACTATTTCAACATAATTTTAATTGGATAAATAGCTTTGACTGAGTCGAAGCATTATCCTAATAGTTTCTAGAAGGTTGTAGAGCTTCTAGATCTTTCTTTTATTAAAACTACTCATCAAAATAATTAATTCCTTGATAATCATAATTATGACAAGTGTCATGCTCTTATAAATTCTACCTAAACCTTAGGTTATAATAAATATATTTCTAGAACCAGCAATATTAATCAAACATTATGTTATAATTAATATTCTTAAACTATAGGTTAAACTTAAAAAATCCATAACTGTTGCTATGAGTTTCCAACTAAGTCTCGGCTTGAACCAAAATCCACGAAATCTAACATACTACAAACTAATACTAACTACTACTACTTGTAGCTAGCTAAGTAAAAATTCTAGGACTCTACAATTCTCCCCTACTTAAAATAATTTCGTCCACGAAATTTACTTACCAAACAATTCTGGATACCGTGCTAACATGTCTTCCTCCAACTCCCTCGTTGCGTCCCATTCCAAACTATTACTCCATAGGACCTTGACTATCGGAATACTCTTAGACTATAATTCGTTCACCCCTCTATCTAGAATGCTAACTAGTCGTTCCTCATAACTCAAGTCTTTCTGGAGTGCTATCGTATCGTACTTGAGGACGTGAGATTGGTCTGACACATATCTACGCATCATCGAGATGTAGAACACATTATGGCTATTTGCTAGAGCTGGCAGTAGGGCTAATCTATATACAACTGTTGCCACCATTTCCAATATCTCAAAAGGACCTATAATCGTGGACTAAGTTTGCCTTTTTTTTTTCTTCCCAAACCGCTTCACACCTTTCATAGGAGATATCTTTAAGAAGACTTGATCTCCGACTTTGAATTCCACATCACGCCGCTTGGGATCCACATAACTTTTCTGTCGGCTCTGAGTAGCGAGCATACGCTTTCTAATCAGCACTACTACATCCTGAGCCTCTCTAACAACTTTGGGTCCAAGAAGTTGCCTTTCTCCTACCTCGTCCCAATGTAACGACGATCATCACTTCCTTCCATAAAGTAACTCATAGGGTGCCATCTGATTATTGACTAGTAGCTATTGTTGTAGGAGAACTCATAAATTAACTCATAGGGTGCAAATACTTACTCCAAGATCCTCTGAAATCAAGTACACAAGCGCGCAGCATATCTTCTAAAATTTGTATGGTACGCTCGGACTGACCATCGGTCTGAGGATGAAATGTCGTATTAAGACTTAACTTGGTACCCATGGCTTGTTGCAAGCTTCCCCAAAATCTTGATGTACACACCGATCCTTTATCGGATAATATGGTCTTAGGGATTCCATGCAGTCGTACTATTTCTCAAACATAAATGTGTGCGTAGTGATCTGCTACCACCCAAGCCGAGTCGTGTTGTTTATTCGTTCATGGTAGTCCTATCAAGAAATCCATGGCTATTTCGTCCCATTTCCATTTTGGAATACTAAGCGGTTGCAATAAGCCTACAGGTATCTAATGTTCCGCTTTCACTTGCTGGCATACTAAGCATTTAGACACATACTCCGCTACACTTTCTTCATTCCTAGCCACCAATACATTGCTTTAAGATCGTGAGTCATCTTAGTCGACCTTGGGTTAACTGAGTATGAGGTATTTTGCACTTCTTCCAAAATCTTCATCTTAATTCCATGATCATTCGGCACGCATACCCGATCCTTATATCTAAAGAATATCTGTCTTGATATCGAGAAATCGGTGGCCTTATCTCCTTTAACTGCAGCTATGTGAGATACTAATATGTCATCATGCCCTTGTCTGATACGTATATCTTCTAACAGACTTGAATGGATGGACAAGTTAACTAGTTTACCAATGACTACTTCTATTCCGACATTGATCGGCTCTTGCTGTAGCGACTTTTCTATTCCAGCTAACACTGCTAGACTTCTGTAACTCTTCCTACTTAGCGCATCAGCAACTACATTTTCCTTTCCTGGGTGGTATAGGATTTCGCCGTCATAATTCTTCACTTGTTCTAACCACCTGCGCTGCATCATGTTGAGCTCCTTTTGTGTGAAGAAATACTTTAAGCTTTTGTGGTCCGTATAACTCTCACACAGTTCTCCAAAAAGATAATGGTGCCAGATTTTCAATGCAATGACCACCACTGCCAACTCCATATCATTTGTTGGATAGCGTTGCTCATATTCCTTCAGCTGCCTTGAGGCGCAGGCTATCACTCTATCATTCTGCATCAGCACACACCCCAAACCTTACTTGGACGTATCACAATACACTACAAACTTGTTGTTGGGTGTCGATAGACAAAGTATTGGTGCTAAGCATAGCTTATCCTTAAGAAACTGGAAGCTTTCTTCACACTTATCCGTCCAGTTGAACCTTTGCTGCTTCCGGGTTAGGTTGGTAAGCAGAGTGGCTCTCTTAGAAAAGCCCTCTACAAACCTCCGATAATAACCTGCTAGTCCCAGAAAACTTCTTACCTCTGACGTGTTGTTAGGTCTTGGCCAATCCTTCACAGCCTCTGTCTTAGTTGGGTCTACAGCAACTCTGTCCTTGGATACTATGTGGTTGAGGAACGCTACTTGTGAAAGCCAAAACTCGCCCTTCCTGAACTTTGCGTAAACTTGATTCTCCTTTAGTCGCAGCATGGTCATTCTTAAATGTTCCTCGTGCTTGACTTTGTCCTTTGAGTACACCACGACATCGTCGATGAACACTACAACGAATTTGTCCAAGTAATCCTTGAGGACACTATTCATTAAATCCATAAATGCGGCTAGAGCGTTGGTAAGACCAAAAGACAAAACTAGAAACTCATAATGTCCATAACGAGTTCTAAAAGTTATCTATCCTCTTCCCGTACCTTGAGCTGATGATACTCGGACCGTAGATCAATCTTTAAAAACACCATCGCTCCTCGGAGTTGATCAAACAAATCGTCAATATGGGGTAGCGGGTACTTATTCTAATTGTTACCTTATTCAGCTCGCTGTAATCTATAAACATCCACATACTTTCGTCCTTCTTCTTCACAGATAGAACCGATGCTCCCCATGGGGAATGGCTCGCTCTAATGAAACCCAAGTCTTAGAGTTCTTGTAGTTGCGTCTTTAACTCCTTGAGTTCGATAGGTGCCATCTGATATGTTGCCTTTGAGATAGGCTCGATGCCCAGTACTAGTTTGATTTTGTAGTCAATTTCTTGAGTCTGCAGCAACCTTGGTAAGTCGTTAGGAAATACTTCTGGGAATTCCTTCATAATGCGTACATCTCCAACCTTTAGTGGTGTTTCCTTTACCACATCCGTGACGCTGGCTAAGAATGCGTGACATCCTTTTTTTATCATCCTCTGAGCATTGAGAGATGAAATAAGCGGTGTCCGTAGTCCTAAAACCATTCCCATAAAACATAGTCTCTAACCATCAGAAGTCTAGAATGTCACTTGCTTGTGTCTACAGTCTTTGATCTTTAGCTCTATCAGGTCTCCTTCTAGTTCTATGTCTTCAATTTTGATCGGTATGCCTCGTACTATCCGTGATGATAAGACTGTTTCACCAGAAGGAAATTTTGTCACAAACCTAGTTCTAAATCTTTCACAAGGTTTGTCTAATTTCTCTATCATTCCTAATTAGAAATACGAGTGTGTCGCTCCCGAATCAAATAATACTTAACATACATTATTGACGATAGGAATTTGACATGTGACAACTTTATTACTAGCTTAAGCTTCTCCCTGGATCAAGGCAAAGACTCTGGCTGGAACAACCTTGTTGTCTCTTTTCTCCTCTTGCTTGAGCTGTGGACATTCTTTCTTTCGGTGATTGTAACGCCCTACTACCTTAGAGCCGTTACTAAGTGAGTTTAAAAAAAGAAATTGTGCGTTTAATTGACTCAAAGTGGTTCCTAAAACCAAAAGTGTGATTAAACCAGAGTTTAAGGCTGTATTCTTTTAAAATGGTCAACTTCATTGAAAACGTTAAATATAAAACATCTGGGATCCCAAAATAAGGTTTACAAAATGTTTACAACCCAAAATAGATTTACACTTGATCATCTATCAAAAGAATGGTTAAATACAGCCATATACAAAATGCCCCCAACCAAAGCAGTCGGGCAGGCCGAACATGTACGCGCCACCCCCACGCTCTCCATACTCATGGCCGGTTGACTGACTCCTTGCTTTTACCTGCCACACGGAGCACCCGTGAGCTGAAGCCCAGCAAGAAAACCCAAAATAACACATAACATAAGCAAAACAAATAGCTGGCAATAATTCACTGATACATAGGAAAACCACCATAATAAACAAGTACGGCCATGCCGCTCCCAAGGCCTTACCAAAGCCTGGAGTTTCGGTTCTCACCGCGAGGATAACTCATGTATCCCTTGGGTCCCACCCTGAATATAAGCATCCCATGTGCTGTGTTACTTTCGGCCCACGGCCGCCCCGGCCTATGCCGTACCCGGCCTCTGCCGCTCGTTTCAACATAATAACACATATAGTACATTCAAAATAAACATTCACACACATCATGGTTCATTTAAGGTTAAGTATTTGCACGTAATACAATCCGGGCCACGCCCTACAATCACACAGTGGGGCCATGCCCTAAACTCGGGTGTTATGGTTTTCTTACCTTTAGATTAAGTAGCCTTGATCAACCTGACTCCTTGAGCACGATCTTACCCGAGCCCTAGCGCTTACCTAAGCAAAATCCACAAGTCAAAGTCATCACCAATCCTCAAGTCCAGAACCTAGCCTCGGGACTAATCCTGAGCCCCCCGGGAAGTCCTAAATCCCCAAAACAAAGTGGCGGAATCGAGCCCCGAACCCTAGGTCAAAATCCCTTCACAAAAGCCCAAAAATCCCCTCTGTGAACAGTGCAGCGCTACAGCGCTCAAAAGTTAGCGCTGTAGCGCTACAAGCAGAACCACCCTCACCAGACAGGGGCTAGCGCTACAGCGCCCCCTGCCTAGCGCTGTAGCGCTAGTTGCAGCACAGCAAAACCAAAAATCGCATCTTGCGATTTTCTTCCTCCATTTCGAACCCAAACTTGTCCAACTCTTTCCCAAGCCCAAAAACAAACATATATACACCACACACTCATCCCAAGCACCCCAAGAACTCAATCCCAAGCTCAAGCAACCCACAACTCAAAATCTAACCCAATGAACCCCAAAACCAGAAAAATCAATCAAACAACAAGGATAGGGTCATAGAAATCATACCGTGGGTGGAATTTCGACCTTGAACTACACCCTAGACCTCCTTGGCTTGCACCTTTACAACCTTGACCTGTTTTCCCCAAAATCCCCATCCATTTAGCTCAAAAACACAGTTCAAAACCAGCAAAACCCTAAAACCGAAAACCTCAAGAACTTACCTCAAATCTCTGATTTGATCTTGCTAATCTCTTGCAAATCCACAAACCTAGCTTACCACTGAGCTTCACCTCAAGAAAATCAAAGAAAAAGGGTGGGAGAACCACAAACCAAACCTTCAAAGCCAACCCTTCAGCTTTCCCTCTCTTCTTTTGTCTTCTTTCTTTTCAGCCTAAAGTTTTCTCTACTAAATCCACTAAGTATAAAGGCCTCCTTTATTTTATCTCTTGCAAGCCTAATGACCAAAATACCCTCTCTTATTAATTCTAAGCCTTTATGTCCATAAAGGGCATTTTAGTCATAATACCCAAATTCCCACTAATTCCTCAAGTGTTCCTAATAATTCCCGCTCGCTACCCAAAGCCTAATAAATCACCAAATACATTCCCAAATTCTCGATTAACTCCCCAGGCTTAACCCAAGCCTGGTACAGGTTCCCGCTTTGACTTCCCGCTAACCCGCTCGTTCTAGGATCGTCTCGAGTCATAGATCACAGGTATCAACATAGTCATGCCCAACATGGCCAAATTACAAATATGCTCAATTAGGTCTACATGCATATTAATTCACATTATCGTGCACCACAATAAATCACATAATCATAAAACGTGCACTAAATCATAATCATGCATAAAACCCATTAAAGACCCACACAGAATTCCATTATGCCCTCCAGGCACGCTATCTCAGGCCCTAAGCCTTAACACCGAATTTGGGGTCGTTACAACTATCCCCTCCTCATGAAAATTTCGTCCTCGAAATTTACCTGAATAACTCGGGATACCGCTCCCGCATATCCGACTCTAGTTCCCACGTCGCCTCTTCGACCTTGCTATTCCTCCACAGTACTTTAACCAAGGCGATTGTCTTGCTCCTCAAGACCTTGTCCTTCCTATCAAGGATTTGAACAGGCTTTTCTTCGTACGATAATTCCCGATCCAACTCCAAGTTCTCATAGCTCAACACATGAGTAGTGTCCGAAACATACTTCCGAAGCATGGATACATGAAACACGTCATGAACCCCTGATAGAGCTGGAGGCATTGCTAACCTGTAAGCCACCTCCCCAACTCGCTCTAGAACTTCGAATGGGCCAACAAACCTGGGACTCAGCTTGCCCCGAACGCCAAATCGTTTTACTCCTCTCAGGGGTGAAACCCTGAGGAATACATGGTCACCAACCTGAAATTCCACGTTCCTGCGTTTCAAATCTGAATAACTCTTCTGGCGACTCTGGGAGGCGAGCATACGAGCTCTAATTTTCTCAAGTGCCTCATTGGTCCTCTGAACCATCTCAGGACCTAAATACCTTCTCTCCCCTGCCTCCTCCCAGTGAATCGGTGATCTGCACTTTCTTCCATACAGCATCTCATACGGAGCCACTCCGATAGTCGCCTGATAACTATTATTGTACGAGAACTCAATCAGAGGGAGATACTTACTCCAAGATCCTTCAAAATCCAACACACACGCTCGTAACATGTCCTCCAGTATCTGAATTGTCCTCTCAGACTGTCCATCCGTCTGAGGATGATAAGCGGTACTAAACCGAAGTTGCGTGCCCACAGCCTTCTGCAGGCTCTTCCAAAACTTGGAAGTGAAAGTGGGGTCTCTGTCGGATACTATCGACCTCGGAGCCCCATGAAGTCGAACAATCTCCTTAACATAAAGCTCTGCATACTGCTCCACAGTATAAGTCGTCTTCACAGGTAAGAAGTGGGCGGACTTCGTATACCTGTCCACAATCACCCATACCGAGTCATGCTGACCCACGGTCTTTGGCAATCCTACCACAAAGTCCATGGCAATATCTTCCCATTTCCACTCGGGAATCCCAAGAGGCTGTAATAATCCTGCTGGCCTCTGGTGTTCTGCCTTAATCTGCTGACAGGTTAGGCATCTAGCCACATAATCCACCACGTCCCTCTTCATGCCTGACCACCAATACAAAACCTTCAGGTCATGGTACATCTTCGTAGAACCTGGGTGTAAGGAGTAAGGAGTGGTATGAGACTCGTCCAGAATCTGTCGCCGAATGTCTGGATCAATCGGAACACAAATCCGTCCTTTGTACTTCAACAAACCCATCTCAGAAATAGAGAAGTCCTTAGTTGCTCCCAATAGGACATTCTCTCTACGTTCAACTAACTGAGGGTCCTTTCCCTGTGCTTCCTTAATCCTCTCGAGGAGCGTTGACTGAAGAGTAATGTTGGCTAACCTACCAACCACTAGCTCTATACCCGCTCTGGTCATCTCTCCTGCTAGTCTGTCAGATATCTGCCTCGAACTATACAACTGTCCTGGGCCCCTCCGGCTCAATGCATCAGCCACCACATTAGCCTTCCCAGGATGGTATAGGATATCACAATCGTAATCCTTTACCAGCTCTAGCCACCGTCTCTGGCGCATGTTCAAGTCCTTCTGGGTAAAGAAATACTTTAGACTCTTGTGATCAGTGTATATCTCGCACCTCTCTCCATACAGATAGTGTCTCCAAATCTTAAGTGCGAATACCACTGCAGCTAATTCCAGGTCATGCGTGGGATACCTCTGCTCGTACTCCTTTAATTGCCTTGATGCGTACGCTATCACTTTCCCAGCCTGCATCAACACGCATCCCAGACCCTGTCTGGAAGCGTCACAGTAGACCACAAACTTCTCATTATCTGTTGGCAGGCTCAACACTGGTGCAGTAATCAACCGCCGCTTCAACTCTTTGAAGCTATTCTCGCATCGATCTGTCCACACAAACTTGGTCTTCTTCCTTGTCAATTCTGTCAATGGAGTAGCAATTCTGGAGAACCCCTCTACAAACCGCCGGTAGTAACCTGCTAGTCCAAGGAAACTTCTAACTTCAGGAACATTGCTGGGCCTAGGCCAATCTCTTACTGCTTCCGTCTTGCTTGGGTCGACTAGTAATCCATCCTTACTGATAATGTGGCCTAGAAATGAAACTTACGATAACCAGAACTCGCATTTGCTAAACTTAGCATATAACTTATGCTCTCTTAACCGATCCAACACCAGGCGCAGATGATGCTCATGTTCTGACTCTGACTGGGAGTATACTAGGATATCATCAATAAACACAATCACGAACTTATCCAAGTAATCCTTGAAAATTCTGTTCATCAAATCCATAAATGCCGCTGGGGCATTGGTTAATCCAAAGGACATAACCAGAAATTCATAATGCCCATACCGTGTCCGAAATGCAGTCTTTGGTATGTCCTCATCTCTGATCCTCAACTGATAGTAGCCTGATCGGAGATCAATCTTCGAAAACACTGTACTCCCTTGAAGCTGATCAAATAAATCGTCGATCCTAGGCAATGGATACTTGTTCTTGATGGTCAACTTATTCAACTCCCTGTAATCGATGCACATCCTGAGCGATCCATCCTTTTTCTTAACAAATAAAACTGGAGCACCCCACGGCGAGAAACTCGGTCTGACAAACCCCAAATCAAGTAGTTCCTGCAGCTGAATCTTCAATTCCTTTAATTCTGCTGGAGCCATTCTGTAAGGTGCCTTGGAAACTGGCTCTGCTCCCGGAGCCAACTCTATGACGAACTCAATCTCCCGCTGTGGCGGTAACCCCGGTAGATCTGCTGGAAACAAGTCTGAAAACTCGCAGACGACTCTGGTTTCGTTCGGTCCCACTGCCGCCACCTTAGAGGAATCCACTATACTTGCTAGGAATCCTATGCAACCCTCTTGCATCAGGTCTCTAGCCTTTAGTGCCGAGATCACAGGTACCCGCGGTCCATCCACCGTTCCCACGAACACAAAGGGTGCCTCGCCCTCCGGTTCGAAGGTCACCATTCGTCGCCTACAATCAATTGTTGCTCCATACCGCGTCAACCAATCCATCCCTAGTATTATGTCAAAATCGTCCATATCTAGTTCAATCAGGTCAACAAACAATTCTCTACCGTCTACTACTACTGGTAAGGCTCTAACCCACCTCCTAGAGACTACCAGCTCCCCTGTAGGCAATATAGTCTGAAAACCCCTAGCATACAAAATACTAGGTCTACACAGCTGATCAATCACCCTAGCAGAAACAAATGAGTGCGTAGCACCAGAATCAATCAATGCAGTAAACAAGGATCCAGCACTAAAAATCTGACCTGTAACCACTGATGGACTGGCCTCTGCCTCAGTCTGAGTCAAGGTGAAGACCCTAGCAGGTGCGAGGCTGTCCCCCTGCCTAGGCTCCTCCTTCTTAGCCTGTGGGCAATCTTTCTTCAAGTGACTGGTGCTTCCACAAACAAAACAGGCCCTGATGCCGGTACCCGCCCCAGAGGCGGACCGGCACTCGCCCTGATGCCGTCGCCTGCATCGAGGACATCATGGATAACTCCTCCAGTTGTCATTACCGCCCTGGCGGCCACCCACAGAACCGCGAACCCTCCTGTCAGAACCATAGGGAGTAAAGGAGTCTGGTACTCTCCTCTTCTGCTCACTGGGGCCGCTGCCCCGACTAGGCCCAGAAAAAGAAGGCACTACCCTCCTGGTATCACGCCTAGCAGCGTTATCCTTCCAGATCTGATCCTCAGCCCTCTCAGCAGTGAGGGCCCTGTCCACCACTTGCGCATAGGTAGTCTCTGGAGCCATGGTAATACTCACGTCACGGGCGATCATTGCACCTAATCCCCGTACAAATCTGTCCCTTCTGGCCGTATCAGTCGGCACAAGCTCTGGCGCAAACTTCGCCAATCTATCAAATACCAAGGCATACTCAGTGACAGATAACCTGCCCTGAGTCAGATTGTTAAACTCATCCACCTTTGCCGCTCGAACGGCTACGCTGTAGTATTTCTCGTTGAAAAGGCTCTTGAATTCCTCCCAGGTCATAATAGCAGTATCCCTTCGCTGCCCTACCACCTCCCACCAAATTCGTGCATCATGTCTAAGCATATAACTTGCACAATCAACCCTATCCCTTCCTTCAACCCTCATGAAGTCCAGGATTACAGACATTGTACTCATCCACTGCTCAGCCTGCAGTGGGTCTGCTCCCCCCTCAAAGGTAGGAGGTTGTTGTTTTCTGAATCTTTCATATAGAGGTTCCAACCTGTTCCCGGTCACAGGTTGAACCGGAGCCAGTACCACACTAGGCGGTGGTGGTGGTGGTGTCACAGTGGCCGGTGGAGGAGCTGGTTGCCTGTACTGACTAAGCTCATCCTCTGTTTTCTTCAACCTAGCCTCCATCTCTGCAAAAATCTGCTGCCAGTTCTGAGGAGCAGGAGGAGGGTCCTGCCCCTGGTTATCATTCTCGGCCTGAATGCCGCGGAGTCTCGATGATTGGCGAGGCATTGCAACTAAATGCCTGCAATCAATGACACCGCTCATTAGGCATGATAACAAGGTCCATTTTCCACCTCTCCGTCTCAACAACAACCAAGATCAATCGACCAGAATGACATACAAATATCATGCAGCATACAACGGGCCTCGCCCTGGCATCATGCATATGTTATTAAATCATCATGCTCATTACAATCTAGGCAGGCACACAAAGCATTAAACACATATTCATGAATATATCAATCGACCATACCAAACCACCCTGAGTCGAGCTTTTCAATGGCAGCGTGCGTACATGTTCGGTCAATCTCCAGAACCAATAAACCTGGCTCTGATACCAAGTTGTAACGCCCTACTACCTTAGAGCCGTTACTAAGTGAGTTTAAAAAAAAGAAATTGTGTGTTTAATTGACTCAAAGTGGTTCCTAAAACCAAAAGTGTGATTAAACCAGAGTTTAAGGCTCTATTCTTTTAAAATGGTCAACTTCATTGAAAACGTTAAATATAAAACATCTGGGATCCCAAAATAAGGTTTACAAAATGTTTACAACCCAAAATAGATTTACACTTGATCATCTATCAAAAGAATGGTTAAATACAGCCATATACAAAATGCCCCCAACCAAAGCAGTCGGGCAGGCCGAACATGTACGCGCCGCCCCCACGCTCTCCATACTCATGGCCGGTTGACTGACTCCTTGCTTTTACCTGCCACACGGAGCACCCGTGAGCTGAAGCCCAGCAAGAAAACCCAAAATAACACATAACATAAGCAAAACAAATAGCTGGCAATAATTCACTGATACATAGGAAAACCACCATAATAAACAAGTACGGCCATGCCGCTCCCAAGGCCTTACCAAAGCCTGGAGTTTCGGTTCTCACCGCGAGGATAACTCATGTATCCCTTGGGTCCCACCCTGAATATAAGCATCCCATGTGCTGTGTTACTTTCGGCCCACGGCCGCCCCGGCCTATGCCGTACCCGGCCTCTGCCGCTCGTTTCAACATAATAACACATATAGTACATTCAAAATAAACATTCACACACATCATGGTTCATTTAAGGTTAAGCATTTGCACGTAATACAATCCGGGCCACGCCCTACAATCACACAGTGGGGCCATGCCCTAAACTCGGGTGTTATGGTTTTCTTACCTTTAGATTAAGTAGCCTTGATCAACCTGACTCCTTGAGCACGATCTTACCCGAGCCCTAGCGCTTACCTAAGCAAAATCCACAAGTCAAAGTCATCACCAATCCTCAAGTCCAGAACCTAGCCTCGGGACTAATCCTGAGCCCCCCGGGAAGTCCTAAATCCCCAAAACAAAGTGGCGGAATCGAGCCCCGAACCCTAGGTCAAAATCCCTTCACAAAAGCCCAAAAATCCCCTCTGTGAACAGTGCAGCGCTACAGCGCTCAAAAGTTAGCGCTGTAGCGCTACAAGCAGAACCACCCTCACCAGACAGGGGCTAGCGCTACAGCGCCCCCTGCCTAGCGCTGTAGCGCTAGTTGCAGCACAGCAAAACCAAAAATCGCATCTTGCGATTTTCTTCCTCCATTTCGAACCCAAACTTGTCCAACTCTTTCCCAAGCCCAAAAACAAACATATATACACCACACACTCATCCCAAGCACCCCAAGAACTCAATCCCAAGCTCAAGCAACCCACAACTCAAAATCTAACCCAATGAACCCCAAAACCAGAAAAATCAATCAAACAACAAGGATAGGGTCATAGAAATCATACCGTGGGTGGAATTTCGACCTTGAACTACACCCTAGACCTCCTTGGCTTGCACCTTTACAACCTTGACCTGTTTTCCCCAAAATCCCCATCCATTTAGCTCAAAAACACAGTTCAAAACCAGCAAAACCCTAAAACCGAAAACCTCAAGAACTTACCTCAAATCTCTGATTTGATCTTGCTAATCTCTTGCAAATCCACAAACCTAGCTTACCACTGAGCTTCACCTCAAGAAAATCAAAGAAAAAGGGTGGGAGAACCACAAACCAAACCTTCAAAGCCAACCCTTCAGCTTTCCCTCTCTTCTTTTGTCTTCTTTCTTTTCAGCCTAAAGTTTTCTCTACTAAATCCACTAAGTATAAAGGCCTCCTTTATTTTATCTCTTGCAAGCCTAATGACCAAAATACCCTCTCTTATTAATTCTAAGCCTTTATGTCCATAAAGGGCATTTTAGTCATAATACCCAAATTCCCACTAATTCCTCAAGTGTTCCTAATAATTCCCGCTCGCTACCCAAAGCCTAATAAATCACCAAATACATTCCCAAATTCTCGATTAACTCCCCAGGCTTAACCCAAGCCTGGTACAGGTTCCCGCTTTGACTTCCCGCTAACCCGCTCGTTCTAGGATCGTCTCGAGTCATAGATCACAGGTATCAACATAGTCATGCCCAACATGGCCAAATTACAAATATGCTCAATTAGGTCTACATGCATATTAATTCACATTATCGTGCACCACAATAAATCACATAATCATAAAACGTGCACTAAATCATAATCATGCATAAAACCCATTAAAGACCCACACAGAATTCCATTATGCCCTCCAGGCACGCTATCTCAGGCCCTAAGCCTTAACACCGAATTTGGGGTCGTTACAGTGATCTTCCTAACCACAATTGTAGCATCCCTTGGTGTTTGCACGACACTCACCAGGATGTTTCTTTTGGCACTTAGAGCATTGCGGGTATTCTACATAACCCGATCTACTACCTCCATTGCTTGTCTATGCTCTTTTATCATTGTCGGATTGCATGTTGTTAGGATGCCTTCTCTTCTGACCATTATTGTTGCTAGGTTGATGGTTGTTGTGGTGGTTTTTCCGACCATTCTAAGGTTGACTCTGTTGTTTAGGCTCAGGAATACTGGCCTCCTCCTTACTAACATTCGCCTAAAGACTTTCTACTGCTATAATCGTTTCTAGAGCATCGACATAAGTAGTAGTTCCAGGGTTTTCTAGCTTAACACCTTGCTCAATATTTGGTCTAAGGCCTCTTACAAACTTGATAACCCTCAGAAAGTCAATTGGGACCCGCTCTGGAGCAAACTTGGCTAGTCGATCAAACTGACGAGCATACTCTGCTACCGATAAGTTACCCTGTCCTAGACTTGTGAACTCCTCGATCCTTGTAGCGATGACTGCCGAGTTGTAATACTTCTTCTGGAACAGCTCCAAAAATCTAGTCCAGACATCATGAGTCTGTTGAACTAGGTCCCACCATATTCTAGCATCCTTCTTTAAAAGAGACGAAACACAGGATATGCGATCCGCGTTGCCGAGGATCATGTGCGCTAGGATCGGCTCTACATTTCTGAGCCATTCTTCCGCCTTGAAGGGGTCGACTGTCCCTTAAAAGTTTGGAGC
The DNA here is from genome assembly GCF_963169125.1 of Humulus lupulus. Lineage (NCBI taxonomy): Eukaryota > Viridiplantae > Streptophyta > Magnoliopsida > Rosales > Cannabaceae > Humulus > Humulus lupulus. Next base: position 78,099,303 of record NC_084801.1, read on the forward strand.
GTGTTGCTTACCAAACCACTCATAGATTAGCTCCATGTATTGAGCTGGGTAGGGCACATAGTTCCCCATTATCCATCCCCCATAAGGACCTACTTGTTGGGGTGCTTGAGCCATTTATTGAGGCTGCGGTTGAAGCTGAGGCTGAGGCTGAGTCTGAGTCTACAGTTGCACCTGAGCCTAATGTCATTATTGCTGTAGTAATTCTTCTGCTTGTGGTCATAGCCTGACAATTTCTGCAGTGTTTTCAACCGGCGGCGGCAATGCACTTCTGTTAGCAACAGCTGTAGTAGCATGCGTTCCCCTTCAGCAAATTGGAGGGGCTTCAGTAATCTCGTGAGCGACGTTGGAGGCATTGGTGTTTGTGTGTGCAGACCTTCTAAGCGACATCTTCAGCAAAGTTCTAACAGTCGAGAAAAACATGTTAGAAATTACCCTAATAGGCTCGAAAACAAAACTTAATCTAAGCAAACAGAACTCATACCTATTTTTTATTGTTGACGCAATTTTTCGCTAATAGTGAATTATGAAAATAGGCGGGATGGATTAGTGCTTAATGGTAAGCCACAATAAGAAAATGATACTCAACAGCACTAGAAAAGAACTCTCAAGAACACTCATCTTTTTTACATGGTTCGGTGGTTAAAATCCATCTAGTCCACGAGTCTATATTATTACTGTTTTTCTCTCTAAATTTTGACAGAGTTTTTGCATTACAGAAAACTATATCTCTTCCCTATCATAGATCTTAGTATTTATAGAGAAAATCCCTGGATAG